>NW_027171938.1:310000-347500 GCF_036898095.1 Palaemon carinicauda
TTCTGCGTAACAATCCTAAACTTTCAACTAGTTACAGTTGAAGTATGTGGTTAATACAAGAATATTTGCCAATTTATCCCCTACAAGTTTGTTTAATTGATATTCGACACCGAAATACTAGGACAGGAATAAAACACGTAGGAAAAAAAATAATCCACTAGCCAAAAAATAAGAGCAGTGACAAAGTTTAATTGGAATTGAAACGACCATACAGCAGAGTAAAACCGATAAATAAAATCAATTAAGTAGCAAGGCATTTGTAAGAAAAAAAATTCTACATTAAAGGCTGCTAGGAATGACGGCTATATAAAAAATGTGATAAAAAAATTTGTCCACACATTCAGAAGACAGGCAAACAAAATCTCCAGTTTCTCCATTTTCATTATTATCATATTGTTTTTTTAAACGGTACCTTGTATTTTTAATTACACAGCTCTATTTTACAAGTTTTCTGTATATTCCCTTGGAAAAACTCAAATACCCACTGGAATCCCATTATTTAGTTAAAGGGGATCCTGTACCTCTTAAATTTGATTATCGGCAGCATAAAGAGTAAATTTTTTTAAACATACTATTTGAGCGAGAATAAATAATTTTCATATCTGATATAAAGTTTAGTTGAAACTAATATTGATTAAAGATCTACAATATCTAGAAAAGTTGTCTTGAAAATTCTAAATAGAAGAGACATCACATGTCCTTCTGGACAATAGAATATTACCTTTTAAATTTGAAGTACAGTTTATATAGGGATCTTGTGCAACTCGCAGGGAGGTGTTCCAACAATAAACTTCCATTTTTTTCATAGTGGCCTGCTTCACAGTTACTATCTGAAATTATTAAAAAAACAGATATAATACAAAGATAAATCCAAATATCTATTCTATTATTAACTTTCCTAAAATTCTTCTACAGTATTTTTCAAATATCTATACTTTCTTTTTCACATAGAATTACTATTACTGTTCTCCAAACCTAACTTCCATCAAGACTACTAAATGGCTAGATTATATACCATAGACAATCTTTTCCAAATTTAAACCTATCCCTTCAGGCATTTGCAACTTATATTGAAAACATTACTTAGTACAAGTTTGTATTTTAAAAATGACACTTTATCTATTGCATCTACTGTATACTGACTGGACCTTCACCCTTTTACATAAAGCATTCTAACTCGATAAAATGACAAGGATGGAAGATACACTTTCTTTAACAAATTTGAAATTTTAACTACATCGACCGAAGTTTTGAAAGGCTAAATATGCTTCGCTGTACTACTGTAACAATGTAACTGATAGAATTGTAAGTTACTCCTATTTATGTCTTGTCTGCAAAACTTCAGATATAATGCAATGGGTGCATTTCCACATTTCAGCAAGTGAATATTATGAATAAAGTGGTTTGTAACTATTCAAGGCTAGCCCTCATCCTACCAATACTCTCAAACTGATAACCTTGTAAAAATTTTTTTGTTTTAAACAAGGTTTTCACATATACTGTATGTGGCTATTTCATATCTAGTTAGCTCTTTAAAACAAGCTATGTCTCTTACAAATCTCATTAATTTTTCTATTTACAAAAATATACTTACAAAACCTATCTTAATGATATATTTTTACCATGGCTTTCCACCGAATGTAATATGCAAAATGACTAAGTAAGAAATAGGCTATAACATTCTTTAAATGCACACACACACACAGACACACACACATATATATATATATATATATATATATATATATATATATATATATATATATATATATATATATATATATATATATATATATATATATATATATATATATATATATATATATATATATAATATAAAATCCATGAAATTCTTGTGGATAATTTATCAAAAATTCCTACTTGAGGCAAACATTTGTAGAACTAATTTCAGTATATCCACTATCTCACAATTAGCCCTAATAATTCATGTAGTATAAATTATGAGTACTTCAGTCTAGCCTATAAAGCACACATCCTTCATAAAGCAATTTGAATGCCTTCATCCCCTATTGTATAACCTTTATACAAGCACAGCACATCTATCATTGTTATCCCTACCTAAATTGAAATCCTAAAGCTGCACTTATAACATGTATCGGAAGTACTTGTACTCACAGTTTCTGTCTGTCCTCTGATGTTAGGCTCATAAGAAAATTCTCAGTCATCTGCATACTTGAGAACGATGTTAGGCTCAAGATGGCTACCAATTATCTTGTCACTAAAAAAGGTTCTTGCAGTAAATTTCCTTCAGTTTTCTTTTTTACCATCTTGCATGGACTATTTATTTCTTGATATTCTTCAATAATTACTTTAAAGTGGCCACCATAATCTTTACATGTTTAGCCTCTTCAGGCTTATGTAGCCCTCTTGACTTCCATTGACGGCCTACTCTTGATATTCTTATTACTTTAGATTTTTAGGTGGTCGCCCTACTTTCTTCAGCGACTTGCAAGGCTGATGTGGCCCTCTTGCAACAATCTTGTTACAATCAAGATTTGGATTGGCCTCATCAGACTCGTGTGGCCATCTTGGCTTGCATGGCCGGCCTACTTTCTTGACATTCTTTCACTTTTTTAGTGGCCGTCCTACCTTCTTTGAATTGGCTCCTTAGGCTAATGACGCAATCTTGGTTTACAAGGACGGCCTACTTTCTTGACTACTTCAGGCTCATGACGCAATCTTTGTTTACAAGGACGGCCTACTTTCTTGACTACTTCAGGCTCTTGACGCAATCTTGGTTTACAAGACGGCCTACTTTCTTGACTTCATTAGGCTCATGACCCAATCTTGTTTCGGAAGGACGGCGTACTTTCTTGACTACTTCAGGCTCATGACGCAATATTGGTTTACAAGGATGGCCTACTTTCTTGACTACTTCAGGCTCATGACGCAATTATGAGAAAGCAAGAGCGGGGTAGCCCCTCAGTGCCAGCGAGAGCGGGGGAGCCCCTCCGAGCCAGCGAGAGCAGGGGAGCCCCTCAGCGCCAGCGAGAGCGGGGGAGCCCCTCAGCGCCAGCGAGAGCGGGCGAGTCCCTCCCCGCCAGCGGGAGCAGGGATCCCCCTGTGCCAGCGGGAAGGGGAGAGCCCCGCCGGCCCAACGTTATAGAGTTCCTGTATGAGGCTTAGTTTTAAAAAATTTAGTACTCATGAAGCCTTTTTGGAAATCCAAAAGTCTTCAGGATCTGAAATAGTCTTCATAGTTTCCCAACTCCTGTTTCGGCTTAAAGTAATAAAAGTAAAGCATTTTGCCTTTAAAAATTTTAGAGAGTGCAATATGATTGAATCGCTTTTGTATTTAGGCACTAAGAATCAGGTTTTCTTGCATGTATTTTGTTTAAGGTATCATGTGAGAGAGAGAGAGAGAGAGAGAGAGAGAGAGAGAGAGAGAGAGAGAGAGAGAGAGAGAGAGAGAGAGAGAGAGAGAGAGACAGAGATGCTAATAAACTGAATGCAACATGTAAAATGAATGATTATGTATGGATTGCTTTTATTTATCATAGATAAATATGAGTATATGAATAGGTAATTCATACTTGAAATTTTAGATACTCATTCGTATGATTAGAAATGATGATCAGAAAGAAAAAATGAAATAATATTTGTTCCAACACAGAGACTTACCTTGAACTACTTTCTTAGGAGGTACCTGGAATCTCCTCTCAACCGACCAGAGTTTTGTGTAGTCTACCCTACTTCTGTTTTCTGTGGGGACTAACTCAGGCCTAAGTAGAACGTGCCCTGAGGGTAGTCCTGAGCTAGGTCGGAGTTAGCTTGGATCTCGCTCATCAGTAAGTTCTCTGGTCGCGTCGTGATACCATCCCGTCGCTCTCCATTCTCTTGCGATCCTTTGTGTCCCCGACTCATGTGTCCCACGTGGTTCCCGCGTGGTATCTCTGTGCTTTCCCTTGTGTTTTCGCGTGTTCGCGTGATTCCCTTGTGCTTCCCCAAGTGTATTCCTTATCCTTTCCCTGCGTTCCTGTGTCTTGTGGTTTTGTGTTGTGATGGAGCAGACCTGCCGTTGTCCTGGGCCTAGAGCCGGGAAGTCGTGTGGAGCGTTCCTATCCAAGCCGGAGGTTGACCCGCATTCCCTTTGCTCATCCTGTAGGGGTAAAGTGTGCTCGCCGGCAGATATGTGCCCGGAGTGTGTTAATTGGAGTGAGATCCAGTGGGTTCGTTTTAGCACGAAGAAAAAGAAGTCCTCTAAACGGTCCCCCAGGAAGTCGAGCATCTCTTCGCCTTTGCCGTCTCCCGGTGGGAGGTTTGACGAGGTTTCTGTTCCTTCCCTGGGTGGGGGACGAGGTAAGTCCGTTGCGGGGAAGGTGCCGATGGCTCTTCCCCAAGAGTCTAATATTCATGATGTGGGGGTTGCTGAATCTTCACAGGCTAGTGGGGGGCCTGAAAGTGCTTTGTCTGGGGGTCTTGGGGACTCTGCCCTTGTGATTGGGGGGCACGTCTCCTCCGATGACCCCATGTGGAGTAATAATGTCCCTGTCTCTTTGCCCGCGTCTTGGGCCTGCGTTTCAGGTACCTCAGCAGCTGATGGCGTCCAGGATAGGTTGGACTCGATGGTAGCTGAGCCCTTCGGATGGAAGCTCCCGAAAACTCCAGGTAGGTCCCCGTTGAGGATGGAGGATGGCCTAGATTCCTGGTTCCCCAGCGTGGTGCGGCCGACCTCCCTTCCAGCCCCTCTGTCGGCGGTTCCCGACTCGTTTTTGCAACCTTCGACCTCCGGAACTCAACAGTTCGCGAAGCCCTCCGTTGCCCACGAGCCCGTCCGTCGGTCGGGTTATGCAGTATCGTCGGGGTCTTCGGAGTTCCTCAAAGTTACTCCAGGGACTAGGGTCCCAGAGTAGGTTTTATGTGCCAGAGGGGCAGCGACTGGGAGCCTGCAAAATGGAGTCTTCCCTTGAAGTGTTGAGTCAGGGTGCCCCGGAGGACAGAGCCGCGTCAGCCCCGATTTGTTTTTCACAGTTGGAGGCTTCGATGATGGAGGAGATGTCCAAGGACTTAGTCCACGTTGCCTCCTGGTTGGACTGGTGGGCCTCCACTCTGGTAGGTGTTCAAGCCATCTACGACTTAACAGACCCTGCGAACCAAGCCCTCCTGAAGGAACTCATCATCTCCGGGGGAAAGACCTTAAAGTTCCTGACTTTCCAGTCTCTTGCCCTGTCAGCCAACTGGGTGCTTAGGAGAAGGGATACGGTGTTAGCCAAGCTTTCCCGGAAAATCCCTGACAGAGAGGCAAGGGCTTTCAGGAGCCTGCCTGTGTGGGGTGACTCTCTGTTTCCATTGAAACAGCTGGAGGAGATCATGGAAAAGGTCTTGAAAAGGAAGGAAGTGGGTGCACCCAGTCCCCACTCCGTGAGGAGGCCCACTTACAGGAGGACATCGTTGGATGGCCCCTCTACTTCTTGTGCCTCTCCTAGCCAGACGAGGAGAGACGCTCCATCTACCTCTTGGGCTCAACTACCGCAGCCCCCCCGTAGAGGAGCCCCAGCAGCGTCTGCCTCTTTTAGGACGGCCCACTCAGCGTCCAGGAGAGGGCGTTCAGGCCGCTCCTCCAGAAGGAGATAGAGTGGGAGGCCCCCTACTCCAGCCCAAGCCTCAGGTTGGGGGATGCCTCAGACATTTTTGGCAAGTATGGAGGGCCCACGGTGCGGAGCCCTGGACAGTATCCGTACTGAAGGAAGGGTACAGACTCCCGTTCCTAACAGAACCTCCACCTTTGATCCCAGCCAGTCTGGCGGAGTGGCTAGCACCCAAGGACCCCTTGAAGAGGGCGGCCCTTCAGGAGGAAGTTTCCACTATGTTGGAAAAAGGTGCGGTGGAAGTGGTCCTACATCCGGGCCCAGGCTTCTACAGTCGTCTTTTTCTGGTGGAGAAAGCGACAGGGGGTTGGAGACTGGTGATAGACCTGTCAGCCCTCAACAAGTTTGTTTGCAAGACAGACTTCAAAATGGACACCCCGAAGTCGGTCCTGCAGTCCTTGAGGGAAGGGGACTTCATGATGTCCATAGACCTCAGGGACGCATATTTTCAAATCCCGATCCACCCCTCAAGCAGGAAGTTTCTCCGGGTGAAGTGGGGTTCCCAGATCCTGCAGTTCAAGACCCTCTGCTTCGGATTGTCAACAGCTCCCCAGGTATTCACAAGAGTCTTCACGACAGTTTCTGTGTGGGCTCACGAACGGGCTATTCGCCTCTTTCGATACCTGGACGACTGGTAACTCCTTTTCTCCTCAGAGGAAGTTTTGAAGGAGCAAGGGGTAAAACTAATTCAATTCTGCAAGGATCTGGGTATCACGATCAACCTGGAGAAATCGAATCTGTCTCCCTCCACCAGGATGACTTACTTGGGGATGATGCTGGACTCCCGACTAGTGAGAGCCTTCCCGTCGGAAGAACGGTTGAACAACCTGGAACGGATCCTCCAGCCTTTCCTTTCGGGACAACCCAGGAGAGCCAAAGACTGGCAAAGGTTAATAGGGCACCTAGTGTCGTTAGAGAAAATCGTTCCCCAAGGGAGGCTCAGACTCAGGAGCATCCAATGGAACCTGAAGGGGCTCTGGAACCAAGTGGACTCGCCCTACAAGTTAATTCCCGTCCTGCCGGAGACAATACACTCCCTGGAGTGGTGGCCGTGTCGGTCGAATACCCTCAAGGGGATGCCCATCGCAACCGAGCCTCCCGAGATGCTTCTGTTCACAGACGCCTCCAAAGAGGGGGGGGTGCACATCTCCTCAACGAGTCAACGAGAGGAACTTGGACGGACGAGGAGAAAGGTCAGCACATCAACGTCCTAGAGATGAAGGCAGTCCGAGAAGCTTGCCTACAGTTCGTAGATCTTCTGAGGGGAAACACAGTGGCGTTGATGTGCGACAACGCCACTGTAGTAGCGTACATAAAGAAACACGGAGGTCTAAAATCGAAGGAGTTGTGCGATATCGCGTTGGAGATCCTGGATTGGGCCAAATCGGAACAGATCATGATTTCAGCAAGGTTCATTCCAGGCAAAAAGAACGTCCTAGCCGACAGGCTGAGCAGGATGGGACAAGTAGTGGGAACAGAGTGGTCCCTCCTCCCAGAAGTAGCCAGACTCATCATTCAAAAATGGGGCTCGCCGGTGATGGATCTCTTTGCAACCAGACTGAACGCACAACCCCCCCGTATTTTGTTCTGTCCGAGACCCAAAGGCGGCGTTGGAAGATGGTTTTCAACACAAATGGGACAGCCTCGACGTGTACGCTTTTCCTTCCTTCGCATTGATCAGGCAAGTGCTCAACAGAGTACGGACGGCTCAAAACTTAAAGATGACTTTGGTAGCGCCCTGGTGGCCGGAGAGGGAGTGGTTCGCGGATCTACGAGACCTGGCATGTCTTCCCCCGTGGCCTCTGCCCGACAGGCCAGTCCTTCTACGGCAGCCACACTTCCAAAGGTTCCACGACAATCCTCAGTCTCTTCGCCTTCACGCCTGGAGACTATCGAGCGGCTCCTGAGGAAGGAAGGATATTCGGCAGGTACTGCAGAGAAGATGTCACGTTATCTGAGACGGTCTTCAGCAGCGGTCTACCAGGCAAAATGGGCTACTTTTACGAAATGGTGTGCCTCAAAGAACATCAAGCCTCTTAAAGCCTCGGTCCCAGATATTGCGGATTTTTTAGTGCATCCCAGAAACGAAGTGGGCATGTCAATTCCGGCCGTCAAAGGAGTCCGTGCGGCCTTGGGCCAAGTCTTCCTTCTGAAGGGCATTGACCTGGGCTCCTCTAGGAACATCTCTATGCTCATCAGGAGCTACGAACAAGCATGCCCTCCGCAAGCCTCCAGGGTGCCGCAGTGGGACGTGGCAAGGGTATTGAAAATGTTATGTGGACCACCGTTCGAACCCCTGAAGGACATAGTGGACAGGGATCTCACTCTCAAGACGGTCTTCTTGTTGGCCTTGGCCTCTGCTAAGAGAGTAGGAGAGATCCATGAGTTGTCCTACGACATCTCTCATTCGAAGGGGTGGAGGGAGATCTCCTTCAAGTTCGTCCCTTCTTTCGTAGCGAAGACACAGAATCCAGCGGTCTGGGACCCTAAGTTCGAGGGCTTTTCAATGCCGGCTATTCCTCGGACAGGGAATCCAGAAGATTTGAAGTTGTGCCCCGTCCGTTCTGTGAGAAAATACCTTGAGAGGACGGCCCATCTCCGCCCTGGTATCAAAAATCTTTTTGTCTCTACGGGTGTAAAGAAAAAGCAGGTATCTAAGAATACCGTCTCCTTTTGGCTAAGACGGGTTATTGTCAGGGCCTATAATGATGAGGGCCTGCCCTGCCAAGTAATCCCAGGCCCCATGACATTAGGGGTCTAAGTACTTCTCTGGCTTTTGAGAGGAACATGGCAGTGGGCCAGATCCTTAGAGCAGGCACCTGGTCGAACCAGTCGACCTTCACAACGCATTACCTCAAGGATTGCTCGAGGAGGTCTTTAGACGGTTTATCTATTGGGACAGTCATCTCCGCGCTCCAAGCGATTTAACGGTGAAGCCCCAGGTACAATCATGGATAGCAAAACCAAGAGACACAGGTTCGTTCCCTTTCACCCTTGTCCCTTTTTCCTTTCCCTACTCGGAGATAACCCCACATACAACCCGAAGAAGACACGTCTCCACAACTTCGCCACAGGACTCAGCATCATGGAATTTTTTAAGGGTCAGTACTTAGACACTAACATGAGCTCTTTGTGTAGTTTTCCCTACGTTTCATTTTCCGTATATATATTGCAACCTAGTTCCCATCTAGGTTCCTGGACGTCCGGTTAGCTTGGTCTGAAGTTCAGGAAGACACTCCCAACTCCTAAAGTGTAAGTCTCCTAAGAAAGTAGTTCGAGGTAAGTCTCTGTGTTGGAACAAATCACAAATTTTAAGTAATTTGTATTTTTCCTAACATACTTACCGAGAACTACTTTCGGGTAATGGCCCTCCCTACATTCCCCGAGTGCCTTACTGACCTTTAAGACCTTTTGTACCATCCAGGAACTTACTGAAGAGCCAGACCCAAGCTAACTCCGACCTAGCTCAGGACTACCCTCAGGGCACAGGAAACGGAAGTAGGGTAGACTACACAAAACTCTGGTCGGTTGAGAGGAGATTCCAGGTACCTCCTAAGAAAGTAGTTCTCGGTAAGTATGTTAGGAAAAATACAAATTACTTAAAATTTGTGATATCCCATTATCATATTATGGTATTTGGATCGAAGTTAGATTCTCCCATGAAAAGTTTAATCTTTCATTGTGGGAGGTTTCCTACGCACTAACCCATCCATTAAAAGGGTCTCTGAAAGATGGTGTCTTTTATTACATGCATAAATAAAGAACTAATGAAGGAAGAACTAATTATTTTACTTTAGTAAAGAAAGAGGGAATCGTGTGCGAAAAATATTGTAGTCTTAAAAATGTACGTTGAATAGATAGATTAATTAGGTAATTAAGAATAATTAAGAAAATAAGTATATAGAAGGGAAGTACCCGTAAATATAGCTTAACATGAACAATGAAGTATTGGAGATAACTTAATAAACCAGAAGTCAATTTAAACATGTGAACACTGTATACTGTACAGAAAAGAAAGTAAAAGGGGAGGGAAAACTAATGTGGAAATAGGATAAGGTATCGGACGGTTAGAGTAAGGGTCGGAGACGCCAATGGCTTGGGAGTCTGAAAACAGGGAGAGAAAAAAAAAAGGAATTGGAGTGAAACTTTATGTATAAATCGGGGTCCATAGAGAAAAATAGAAAAAATAATAGGTTTGGAAATGTCCTAGAAAAAGAATTTCCAATGCTTAGCAAGAGGAAAATAAGGAAAAAAAGAACAAGGTGAAGGAAAAGAATATAAATGCAGGGGTGAAATATAGAGAGCGATAAGAGGATAGAATGGAAGGAGAAAAGGGAAATTCTTGGTAAGGTAAATTGAGTGAGCAATGTAAACTGAGAAGGAATCATCTTCGATACGTTCAAAGGAAAGAGTAATAATGGTGAGGAAATGGGCCTTTTAGGATATGGGTCTTTACATGGTAGTGGGAGAAGCGAAGGATGAGGAAACGAAAAATCAAAATAAGGAAAATAAACATTGTGTCTTGGATGAAAAGAGGACAGGGAAGGGGGGGGGGGGGGTTGATGAACACGAATAGGATGACTGGTCTAAAGCTGCAATGTTGAAACTCTTGGTTATATTTGAAGGCGTCAGCTTTCCTTATTTTTATTAAAGATTTATATACATATTGATAATAATTATATCATTATCTTGTCCATGTAATGCTAAATGATATGATTTATACTGTCAAATATTCTAATTACTCTTGAGGATAAGAATAGCATTTTTATGTATACTAAAAATAATATTAGGAATGTAAAATTACGACACAATGCCTCCACTTAAGTTTATGTTCACAGGACAAGACTGCCGAAGATCATCAGCTGTAATTATTTGCGTCAAGAGTAAAATTGAGTAGTATGAGTATTTTTAGTTCTTATCTAGTTTTATTTAACTGGCACCTGTCTCGAAAAACTTCAGAGACTCGATACATTTATTCAAATTTGTGGTATTGAATTCTATATATCAAAGTGTCCCAAATTTAGGAAGGACCTCATAAAGATTAGTTGTCGAAAGGTTCACTGTTTAAAAATCATTCCTCGAGAACGCCAAATTGAAATCAGGCGTTAAAAGATAATTTTCTTGTCTATTCTCTAACGATTTCAACGTAAGAGCTTACAGAGTATAAATAACCCCCCCCCCCTCTCTCTCTCTCTCTCTCTCTCTCTCTCTCTCTCTCTCTCTCTCTCTCTCTCTCTCTCTCTCTCAAGTCAAGCTTAAAATATTTCCACATTGTCAATTTGCGTTTGTGTATCTTTCTTCTTGTGCTTTAACAAAATATCTTCTGAGTGTCTGAAAGGATTTGGTTGAAACATGATAGAAACAATCACATAGTGACCCTCCTTATTATGTTGGACTTTGATCAATATTGAGGACTAAAATGAGGATAAATATCCTAAAATAAAGTTTGCATTAAAGGGTGTTGCCTGTCTTTGTGTGTGTCTTCAACCTAATGCTGTATGTATGTGTTTTACACTCCTTCTATACCTCAAAATACGCTGAATGTCGAAATTTTAAGTCTCTTTGATTTGAGGATCGCTTAAATTGCACAAATAATCCACTGCATTATTTCATAATCGTTTTAGTCTTAACGTTAATGAGGATGTGTAATCGTGTAATCTTGCGTGAGAAATAATAAGTTCAGCCTGTCACATGAAGCTTACGTTATTAATAATCCCCCACTTAGCTGCTGTTGAAATCAGTTTTAATCTTTGGCTTTATATGAGATAAAAGACAGGTTATGGTATAATTTAAAAGAAAGAAAGTGGCGACTGATGATGTTATAGAGAAGAAATACCAGCTGGAAGGAGGAGATGGGAAGTTAATCCAGTATTGAATCGTTAATTAAAGTGAAACTAACCAAGATTAGATAGATCTTTTCTGGAACAAACTTTATCTCCGATTGGAGTCAAATCAAAGGCTCATCCTTGTGTAACACTTTTAATCATATTGAAACATACATTTGGATGCCTCAACAAATAATAGGCAAATACAAGAGAAATATCTTGCAGTACTGTTTCGGGGTATTAAGAAAAGAACGAGCCATGATTAAAAAGAAATACAATTTAGATGAAATACTATATTGGAGAGAGAGAGAGAGAGAGAGAGAGAGAGAGAGAGAGAGAGAGAGAGAGAGAGAGAGAGAGAGAGAGAGAGAGAGAGAGAGAGAAATTAATCTCAGGATCCTAGATGAGATTAATAATTAATCGTTGTGGAATGCGAGTTGAATATATGTCTAATGGAATGTGTGTATAATTTTTCAGACTGGAGTTGATTAAAGTCTGTGGCCGGTTAGATTAAATTTCTTGGTGCTTTTTACACAGAATCCTCTGACGTAGATTTGTCTTAGATGAGAACTTCGTCTAATTTTTTAGAATTATGACAATATGAATTTTACACATGAGAAATTTATAATTTCAAATATTAAGTCACCCCACTTGCAGCATAAATAAGTCTAGGATTGAATCCTTTTTAGGGAAAAAAAATTTATGTATTCCTTCTAAGCGTATGTTATTCGCATGGTAAGGTAAAGTTGTTACTTTGTATTTTGTGATTATTTTTAGGGTAATATTCGAAACAACAGAGCCATGGAAAAAATTAATAAACCCTTAAATGAGTACACCAACGCTTCATTTGAATCAATGATATATATATATATATATATATATATATATATATATATATATATATATATATATATATGAATATGAATATATATTTATATATAAATATGCATATATATATATATATATATATATATATATATATATATATATATATATAATATATATACTGTGTATATATATACATATATATATAAATATATATATGTGTATATATATATATATATATATATATATATATATATATATGTATATACTGTGTATGTATATATACATATATATATAAATATATATATGTATATATATATATATATATATATATATATATATATATATATATATATATATATTGGTTCCAACACAAATACTTACCGAGAATTACTTTCTTAGGAGAGTCACTTGGTGACCTCTTTCTCGACCATTTTTGGCGCCGAAATCCCTCACCCCGTTCTCCATACAGGCCTACCCCCGCCGCCACAGAATGCGCCCCGAGGGCAGGATTAGGGCAGGTCACTGCCTCTCTGGGCCATTCTCCTCATTCAGTCCTTGGTCGTGAGGTAGTGAACACCTTACTCTGTACTCTTATACTCGATCCTTTGTGCGCATTTAGTGTTCCACGTGTTCCCACCGTGGGGACTTGTGTTTTTTCGCAGTGTACTTCCCAAGTGTTCCTGTGCGTTCACTTTTCAACCGTGTCCTTACCCGGTGTTTAATTCATTTCCTTAGTGCTTGTGTCGTGCATTGTGTGCGTTATGGAACTGTATTCCTTGATTTTCTTCAAGGAATTGATAGCTGAAAGGAAAACTTTTTTACATAAATCATTCTTCCTCCCCTTATCCTCGGTGTTGCCGTGTAGGGGCAACTTATGTTCCTCTTCAACCACGTTTCAGGACTACTGGTCCTGGAACGTAGTGCAGTGAGTGCACTTCGGCACTAAAAGGAAGAATACATCCAAGAGGCTCATAGGAAGTCGAGCATCTCCTCGCCAACTTAATTCCCGATGCCTCGTCGAATAGAGATTCTTATACAGCCATCTTCCCCTACCCAGAGTAGGGGACGAGGTAAGTCAGTTGCGGGGAAGTGCCCATTGCTCTTCCCCAAGAGTTTGAGTGGGTGCGGTATAGCACCAAGAGGAAGTAGGCGACGAAGGGTTCGCCTAAGAAGACTAGCGCCGGGCGTCCCGCCTGGCTGAGCTTCCCTCCCACCCTCTCCTACCCAGAGTAGGAGACGAGGTTGGTTTATTGTGTAGAAGATAACTCTTAAGAAGTAGTTCGAGGTAAGTACTACTTTCGGGAGTGTGTGGGGAGACGGAGTCCTGGTGCAAGCAGACCACGTCTCCTCTGATGACCCCATGTGGGGGAAAATGTCTCTAATTCTTCTCCAGTCTCTTAGCGTATTTTTCAGTCTCTTCTGCAGCCGAGGGCCTCGCCGAGAAGGAGCCTCCCAGGTCTGTCTTGCAGCGTCCCCCGGACCGACAACCCAGGGTTTTTCTCACCACGAAGGCCATCCTCCAGACGCAGATATAACCCTCGCAGGGAGAAATGCGAGAAGGCCTCTTCAGGCAGGCGTAAGACCGCGAAGCCTCCGGTTCACCCCGCCAACGGGTGTAACCGAGCTTCTTTACGGGCAGCCTGGCCGAATCAGCACAGCTGGTTCGGCCCTCGGACTTAAAAGGAACGGTTCCCTCCGTCGGGTCAGCCCACGGGGATCCGCGTCCGCGTCCCCCAGCCCGCCCGCAGGTGTAACCGGGCCTCTTTACGGGCAGCCTGGCCGAATCAGCACAGCTGGTTCGGCCCTCGGACTTAAAAGGAACGGTTCCCTCCGTCGGGTCAGCCCACGGGGATCCGCGTCCGCGTCCCCCAGCCCGCCCGCAGGTGTAAGCGGGCTTATTTACGGGCAGCCTGGCCGAATCAGCACAGCTGGTTCGGCCCTCGGACTTAAAAGGAACGGTTCCCTCCGTTGGGTCAGCCCACGAGGATCCGCGTCCTCGTCCCCCGGAGAGAATACACGAACAGTAGTCCTCGACGGTACGGCGTTGCCGGTTCTGACCCCGAACCTGGTGCGGAGCTCCCCGCCGGGGAAACCGGTACCACCGCAAGGGAGTGCCTGGTATTCCAGAACCGAAGCTCCCGGGGAGTGCCCGGTGACCTGGCGCCTCGAGATCAAGCGGTAAGAAGGACTCTACAGGTAAGCGTAAGTCCCCGAAGCCTACGGTTAACCCCGCCCAGCGGGGGAAACGCGCTGCTGGTCGGGCGGCCTGGCCGAACCAGCCCGGCTGGTGCGGCCTTCGGGTCAGAAGGAACGGTTCCCGCTGTCGGGTCAGCCCACGGGAACCGCATCCTCGGCACCCAGAGCCTTGGGCCGACGGGAGTCCCCGCTGAACCAGCGTTGCTTGCGGTAACCCAGGCCCCTGGTGCGGACGTCCCCGCAGATGAAATCCAGGTCCTCGGCTGACGGAGAAGAGCGATCCCTGATGGAGGACTCCGTCTATAGGAGAGTGGTTAGCCTTTGCAGAAGACACCACAGGTACCGGAACCTGCAACAACGGACGTAGTTTCCGGGAAGTCAAGCCTTTTTGAGGGTCAGCAGGACATCCTTAGTCAAGGCGTTTTCAGACAGTAGAGCCTCTTCAGCCCCAGTCTGGTTCTCACCAGCAGGAGCCTCCATGATGGAGAAAATGTCGAGGGACTTAGTAAACGTCCCCTCTTGGCTGGACTGGTGGGCTTACTCTTTGGGAGGTGTAGAAGCCTCCTTTGACCCCGAGGACCCTGTCCAGCAAGGCCTTCAACCCTTAGGTTATTGACATATCAGTCTCTCACACTAACAGATAACTGGGTGTTCTGGAAGCGAGACACTGTTCTGGCGAAAGTGTCTTGGAAGGCACCAGACAGGGAAACGCGAACCATTCGCAGCTTTCCCTTGGGGGGAGAGTCTCTGTTTTCCTCTGAAGGAACTAGAAACCATAATGGAGAAGGTCTTGAAATAGAAGGAGACTAACGTCCCCAGACCTACGACTCCTAGGAGACCACCCTATAAGAGGTCTGTCTCGGATAGTGCTGCGACACCCCAAGCATCTACCAGCACTACGAGGAGAGAAGCCCCCCTCTTCCTCCTGGTCCGCAACGCCTCAGCCCCTCTGCAGGGGAGCTCCAGCGCCCTCTAGCTCCTTCAGGTCGGGTTACCCCGCCTCTAGGGGAGACAGGTCAGGCCGCCCCTCTAGAAGAAGATAAGAGTGGGAGGCCCCTATCCCCACCCAACCCTCGGGTTGGAGGGTAACTCGGGCGTCATTGGCAAGCATGGAGGGCTCAAGGAGCGGAACCTTGGACAGTGTCCTTACTAAAGAAGGGCTAGGGACTTCCATTCCTAACGGAACCACCCACGGTTTTTCCGGCCAACCGGATAGAATGGCTAGATCCCAAAGACCCGTTAAAGAGGACCGCCCTTCAAGAGGAGGTGTCGTCCATGCTAGAGAAGGGTACCATGGAAGAAGTTCTTCTCCCAGGGCCAGGTGTCTACAGCCGCCTAGTCCTGACAGTAAAAGCGACCGGGGGATGGAGACCGGTTATAGATCTGTCAGCTCTCAACAGGTTCGTCAAGATGACGGACTTCTAAATGGACACGCAGAATTCAGTCCTGCTGTCCTTGAGGGAGAAAGATTGTATGATACCATCGACCCCAAGGACGCATACTTCCAGATTCCGGTCCACACCTCGGGTCGGAAGTTCCCCCGGGTAAAATAGGGTTCCCAGTTCCTGCAATTCAGGATCCCCCTTTTTTCCTTGGTCTGTCAACAACGCCCAAAGTGTTCGTGAGAGTCCACACGGCTGTCGCAGTGGGGGCGCACGAACGAGGCATACGCCTTATCAGATACCTGGACGGCTGGTGGCTTCTTCCCGCCTCAAAGGTCCTCTTGGAGGGACAAGGGAGAAGTCTCCCCCAGTTTTGCAAGGATCTGGGGAACTGAATCAACCCGAAGTAGCCAAATCTATTCCCTTCCACCGGAATGAACTACTGGGGAATAACAGACTTTTTTCGGGGAGAATTTTTCCCTTCGGAGAATAAGATATGAAACCTTAGGCTCATTAGTCAGCCGTTCCTGTCAGAACACCCCAGGAGGGCGGAAGACGGGCAGAGGCTGACAGGTCACCTGGTCTCTCTGGAGAACCTAGTTCCCCAAGGGAGGGTAAGGCTCAGTTCCGTCCAATGGAATCTCAGGAACTTCTGGTGACAGACGGGTTCGCAGCAGGTGCTATTCCCAGTCATTCCAGACACGAGACCCTCCCTAGAATGGTGACATTGCCAGTCGAACTCACTCAGAGGGACGTCCTTCGGGACCGGCCCTCCCGAGTTACTACTGTTCACAGACGCCTCCAACCAGAGATGGGGAGGCCTTCCCCTCGACGAAGCGGCACGAGAGACCTGGTTGGAAGGGGAGAGGCAACTCCACACAATGTCCTGGAGTTGGAAGTAGTCCAGAAGGCGTGCCTACACTTCGCAAGTCTGCTAAAGGGGAACACCGTGGCGTGGATGAGCGACAACACCACGGTAGTGGCATACATAAACAAGCAGGGTACTGTAATCGAAGGAGTTGTGCGATCTCACCATAGAGAATCTAGATTGAGTGGTAGGGAATCAAGTGGTGATGTTAGCAAGGTTCATTCCCGGAAAGTAAAACGTTCTGGCCGACGGCCTCAGCAAAATGGGCCACATAGTAGGGACAAAATGGTCCCTTCTCCCAGGAATAGCCAAGCTCAGCATTCAACGCTGGGGTTCCCCGGTGGTTGACCGCCTTGCAACAACCTCAACGCCCAACTCCCAGTCTATTGTTCCCCTGTACCAGACCCGAAAGCTTCCTTAGAAGACTCTTTTCAGCACAAGTGGGACAATCTGGATGTGTACGCCTTTTCCCCCTTTTCACGCTGATAAGACAAGTGCTCAGCAGAATAAAGGTGGCTCGAAACCTACAGATGACTTTGGTAGCGCCCTGGTGGCTAGACAGAGAGAGTGGTTCGCGGACCTAAAAGACCTATCGAGTCAACCGCCGTGGCCTCTGTCCGTCAGGTCAGACCTTCTGCACCAGCCTCACTTTCTCAAGCTCCTCGGCAGGCCTCTCTCCCTATGTCTTCACGACTGAAGACTAAGAGCTGCTCCTGAAGAAAGAAAGATATTCTTCCTCCACGGCTAAGAGAATGTCTCTATTCCTAAGAAGTCGCCACCCGCGGTCTTCCAGGCAAAATGGACCTCCGTCGCGAAGTGGTGCGCTGAGAGGTACATTAGACCTCTTAAGGCCTCTGTCCCAGACATGGCAGTTTTTCTGGTGTTTCTCAAGGACAAAGTGGAGAGGTCAATCCCAGCCATAAAAAGGGGTTCGGGCTGCCTTAGGCCAAGTCTTCCTCCGGAAGGGCATCGTCCTGGGGGCCTCGAGACACATAGCGATGCTTGTCAAAAGCTTCGAGTAGTCTTACCCCCCTCAGGCGGGAAAGGTGCCCCAGTGGGACTTAGGCAAGGTCCGGAAGATGATGTGTCGCTCCCACTTTGAACACTTGAAAGATATCGTGAACAAAGATCTCACCCTCAAGGCCGTCTTCTTGCTGGCCTTGGCATCCGATAAGAGAGTGGGAGAGATACATGGTTTGTCATTCGACTTCTCTCACTCCGACCAGGTATCTGGAACCTCTTCGTTTCCACAGGTGTTAATAGGAAGCAAGTTCCCGAGAACACCATATCCTGCTGGCTGAGACAAGGCATCGCTAGAACCTATGAAGAGGATAAAATGGCAGTGCCAGGCACTCCCCGGACCCATGACATCAGGGGTCTGAGCACCCCTTGCCCTTTGAGAGAAACATGGCGGTGAGGCAGATCCTACAGACAGGTACTTGGTCGCACCAGTCAAACTTTAATGCCCCCTACCTCAAGGGTTATGCAAGGAAATCCTTGGACGGGTCCTCCATTGGGACAGTCATGACCGCCCTCCGGGCTGTGTAGCGGTAAGGCCAGAGGCTGTACCCAACGTTGAACACATTCTTCACGACTACATCTGGAGAAAATCGTCAGAAAAATTTTTAAGAGGTAAAATCTTAGATAATAGCGTAAGGTGGCGCATTTACCCTCACTCCCGTACTCTGATAGGCCCCCGCATTCCATAGCCCTCTAGGCCCTACGTGCCTAGTCAAGTGTCAGAATAGCACTCCCGCCTCCTAAAGTATAAGTCTCCTAAGAAAGTAATTCGAAGGTAAGTATTTGTGTTGGAACAAATCAAAAATTTTAAGTAATTTTTATTTTTCCTAACATACTTACCGAGAATTACTTTCGGGTAATGGCCCTCCCTTCCGTCCCCGAGTGCCATCCTTCCATTGCCAAGTTGGGCTATACGACGGACTGAATGAGGAGAATGGCCCAGAGAGGCAGTGACCTGCCCTAATCCTGCCCTCGGGGCGCATTCTGTGGCGGCGGGGGTAGGCCTGTATGGAGAACGGGGTGAGGGATTTCGGCGCCAAAAATGGTCGAGAAAGAGGTCACCAAGTGACTCTCCTAAGAAAGTAATTCTCGGTAAGTATGTTAGGAAAAATAAAAATTACTTAAAATTTTTTATATATATCCATATATACATATATATATATATATATATATATATATACATATATATATATATATATATATATATAGAGAGAGAGAGAGAGAGAGAGTGTGTGTGTGTGTGTGTGTGTGTGTGTGTGTGTGTGTGTGTGTGTGTGACAATTAGACTTTTTTCTGTATTAGTGGTTGTTCTATCAGCCAATGAGCTGCTTGCCGGTTCAGTCAGTACTAATATAAGTTACGTCAGAGGAAAAGCGTACGCTGCTGGCACAAAGTTCTTAAATATCCAGGAGAAAGTTTGAGGTTCTTTTAACTTTACCCCCACAGATATTTGCTGAAGTTAAGTCAACAAACCTCCAAGAATATAATAAACTTGACTCTTGATATTCGTGGTACTTGCTCCATCTAGCCTACAGTATGTATGCATGTTGTGCCTTATATTCAGGTGGGAGAGAGTACTTATATCCAAGTGTTGATATAAATAAAACTTCTTCAATGAATTGTACTGGCTATAAAAATTAAAATTAAATACTATGAACGTATTTTTGTTCATGGTGTACCAATTTTCGTGGTCTTTGTGGGTGGGCGAATCCACGAATTTACAAATCCAACGAAAATTTTTATACACTGTCAGATTTTGGTATTGAACTTTGACACATTCAATTTATGTTGGTGACCTACATTTTCTAAACCATTGGGGATTACAAATTATTTTTATTTGTTATTGTGAATGTTTTATTTTGGTGTGCGCTATAATTTTTTTTTTCTTTTGTAGGTTTAGTCATTTTCAGGGATTAATACAGTTTTTTTTTATATATTTTTTTTCTATATACTGAATTTTTTCATATATTTTCTGATTAAAAATTGTTAATAAATGAATAAAAGCAATGCATTGCAAATTAACACTATCATAATTGGGGTTCAACTAATAACCAAAGAGGTCAAGTTTCAAAACGGAAATCCACGAATTTATGAATCCACGAACCAACATTTTTTTATAAAACAACGAAAATTGGTACCCACGAACAAAAATACGTTCACAGTAGCCTTGTCCAAGTACCATACATACCATGCACAGTAATTTATATTGTTGATAATTTCTACAGTTGAAAAGCTTACAAACATCCTTGACCATGGCTGACGAAGCCTAACCTATTCTGACATTTTGCAATATCAGTATATTCAGACCTTTCATATACAGTTAACGTTACTTAAGTGCCTTATTCAGTACCATTTAAATAAAGGACTTGTGAAATAATGTTAGTTAGTAGGAAAATACTGTATGGCAATTTAACACGGTATACAAATTACAGTACAGATTAGACAAACTATCCCAACCATAAAATATGTGCAGAAACCAAGCCAACTAAATCAATATAAAATGATGAATGTTAAAAAAAAGATTCAACAAGGGTAATGACTCTAAATAATAATGCATAGACAATGTGCAAGTTCGTTATTTGCTATGGTTAGTCCATATTTCAGCAAAATCACTTAAAACAAGTCTTGACATTAAATAAATTCATTAACACAATTTAATAATCGTTTATCTTTTTCAATGTCTAATAAATAACCTTGTACAACAAGAGATCTCAAAGGGAATGAGGACAGTAACATGAGAAATTATGTACATATTTGGTCACAATCAGCAATGAGACCAACCCTGATGACGAAAGGGAAACTACGAATCATTTTGCTCCTACCTGGGATAGTCAATCCACTATTTTTAGCACAATGCGAGGGCTTCTTTCTTGGCAGTTCTTACAAAGAGTGACTATCTTGAAGTCGCCGCGCCAACTTTTCAGCTAACCAACATCTCTTGGGAACCTGTAGAATTATCAGTTTTTATATTTAGACAAGATTTTTCATTATTCTTGTACAACATTAAGAAAATACCAACAACTTTAAAACATTTCACAATGTGCTACATAAAGTTATAGAGGGTTGAAAAGTCACTGTTCATCATATAGGATGCTGTTTGTCAAAGGTAGTTGAGTACATATTAATGTATACAGTACAATTACTTGTCTACATTATTTTCTATTTCTCACATGAAGAATTTTTAACGAAATTTACTTTTTCTTCTCAAGTGAAAAAGTCCTCTTGCTTGGGAGCATACATAAGACATTTTTATGGCAGGTTTATAAACGCATTAAACAAGTTTTAATTGGAAGTTTCTATAACCAATTTAATTACAGCAAACTGCAATAATAACGCTTTCATTCCAGTATTGAAAATAAGTCAACAGAAGTTAGTTTGTGATTTTAATTTAATTTTTTCTATGAAGGATGAAGATAAGAGACCTACACAAATGGCAAGAGTAAGGGAGAGGGAAATAGGTAAAAAATTCTCCTTACAAGCATTACGTCACAACTGGACCCAAGGATAAAAAGGGAGAAAAATCGGAGAATCACTTCAGTTTCAACCAAATTTGTATCTATTTTTTTTTACTTCTATATTTTTTTAGAAGATTCATACGAAAAAGTTACTCCAACCTTCCAAAAATTAAGGTTCTGATTATCCCAACGATGTACTGCCTCGTTAATTTTTCTCTCTATGGTATTTGGTTTTTTGTCATTGCATTTAGAGTAAAACTGCCTTGTCCTTTGTTTTTTATATTGAAGTATTGGTACAGTAAAAATGCTCAAAACTGACATGGTTGCTTATTTTCAAGTAAAGTGAACGGCGATTTTGGAAGTCATACATCCTAAAATAAGTGCATGTCAGCAGTTCACTGTCATGGATTCCATTGTACAGCGGTTGTTGCTTCTGATATTTTTTCCAGTTTCATGGGCATTACTACTACAGAAGTAGCTAATAGGTTTCTGCGTAACAATCCTAAACTTTCAACTCGTTACAGTTGAAGTATGTGGTTAATACAAGAATATTTGCCAATTTACCCCCTACAAGTTTGTTTAATTGATATTCGACACCGAAATACTAGGACAGAAATAAACCACGTAGGAAAAAAAATAGTCCACTTGCCAGAAAATAAGAGCAGTGACAAAGTTTAATTGGAATTGAAACGACCATACAGCAGAATAAAACCGATAAATAAAATCAATTAAGTAGCAAGGCATTTGTAAGAAAAAAAAATTCTACATTGAAGGCTGCTAGGAACGACGACTATATAAAAAATGTGATAATAAATATTGTCCACACATCCAGAAGACAGGCAAACAAAATCTCCAGTTTCTCCACTTTCATTATTATCATATTGTTTTTTTAAACGGTACCTTGTATTTTTAATTACACAGCTCTATTTTACAAGTTTTCTGTATATTCCCTTGGAAAAACTCAAATACCCACTGGAATCCCATTATTTAGTTAAAGGGGATCCTGTACCTCTTAAATTTGATTATCGGCAGCATAAAGAGTAAATTTTTTTAAACATACTATTTGAGCGAGAATAAATAATTTTCATATCTGATATAAAGTTTAGTTGAAACTAATATTGATTAAAGATCTACAATATCTAGAAAAGTTGTCTTGAAAATTCTAAATAGAAGAGACATCACATGTCCTTCTGGACAATAGAATATTACCTTTTAAATTTGAAGTACAGTTTATATAGGGATCTTGTGCAACTCGCAGGGAGGTGTTCCAACAATAAACTTCCATTTTTTTCATAGTGGCCTGCTTCACAGTTACTATCTGAAATTATTAAAAAAATGTTATTTTTATTAATAAAATAAATTTTTGAATATACTTACCCGATAATCATGTAGCTGTCAACTCCGTTGCCCGACAGAATTCTATGGAGGGATACGCCAGCTATCACAATACTAGAAGGGGGTGTACTTACCAGCGCCACCTGTGGCCAGGTACTCGATCATTTGTTGTTGACACCTCCTCAATTATTCCTCGGTCCACTGGTTCTCTCTGGGGAGGAAAGGGAGGGTCGATTAAATCATGATTATCGGGTAAGTATATTCAAAAATTTATTTTATTAATAAAAATAACATTTTTCAATATTAAACTTACCCGATAATCATGTAGCTGATTCACACCCAGGGAGGTGGGTGAAAACCAGTGTACATGATTAAAGGATAGCTAAGTATCCCAAATTTCATATAACAGTTATCTCAAATAACAATGAAATAATAAGTACCTGGTAAGGAAGTCGAATAGAACCGTTACTCTGCCTTTTATTTAAAGTTCGTCTTCCTTACTGAGCGCAGCGTTCCTCTTGGAGGCTGAATCAACCCAAAGGTGCCAAAGTACAAGGGGTTGCAACCCTACTAAAGGACCTCTACCAAACCTTTAACCCAGGCGCTTCTCAAGAATGAATAGACCACCCGCCAAATCCAAGGATGCGGAAGGCTTCTTAGCCTACCGTAACAACCATAAAAACAACAATAAAAGTATTCAAGAGAAAGGTTAAAAAGGTTATGGGATTATGGGAATGTAGTGGCTGAGCCCTCACCTACTACTGCACTCGCTGCTACGAATGGTCCCAGGGTGTAGCAGTTCTCGTAAAGAGACTGGACATCTTTCAGATAAAATGATGCAAACACTGACTTGCTCCTCCAATAGGTTGCATCCATAATGCTCTGCAGAGAACGGTTTTTATTAAAGGCCAACGAAGTAGCTACAGCTCTTACTTCGTGGGTCCTTACCTTCAGCAATGCAAGGTCTTCCTCCTTTAAGTGAGAATGTGCTTCTCTGATCAGAAGCCTTATATAGTACGAAAGCCCATTCTTGGACATGGGTCTCGAGGGTTTCTTGATGGCACACCATAAGGCTTCTGACTGTCATCGAATAGGTTTAGACCTCTTCAGATAATATTTGAGAGCTCTGACAGGGCAAAGAACTCTCTCTAGTTCGTTACCTACCATGTTGGAGAGGCTAGGTATTTCGAACGATCTAGGCCAAGGACGTGAAGGAAGCTCGTTCTTTGCTAGGAATCCAAGCTGAAAAGAACATGTAGCTGATTCGGTTGTGAAACCAATGTTCTTGCTGAAGGCATGAACCTCACTGACTCTCTTAGCTGTTGCAAGGCAAACGAGAAAAGCAGTCTTGAGGGTAAGATCCTTGAAGGAAGCTGACTGGAGAGGTTCGAACCTAGATGTCATAAGGAACCTTAAGACTACGTCCAGATTCCAGCCTGGAGTGGAAAGACGACGTTCTTTAGACGTCTCAAAAGACTTGAGAATGTCTTGAAGGTCCTTGTTGGAAGACAGGTCCAAACCCCTGTGGCGGAGGACTGAGGCCAACATGCTCCTATACCCTTTAATCGTAGATGTTGAAAGGGATCTCTCATTCCTAAGATGAAGAAGGAAGTCAGCTATTTGGATCACAGAGGTATTGGTAGAGGATATTGAATTGGCTCTACACCAGCTTCGGAAGACCTCCCACTTAGACTGGTAGACTCTACGAGTGGAAATTCTTCTAGCTCTGGCAATCGCACTGGCTGCCTCCTTCGAAAAGCCTCTAGCTCTAGCGAATCTTTCGACAGTCTGAAGGCAGTCAGTCGAAGAGCGTGGAGGTTTGGGTGCAACCTGTCTACGTGTGGTTGACGTAGAAGGTCCACTCTTAGAGGTAGAGTCCTGGGGAAGTCGACTAGCCATTGACGTACCTCTGTGTACCATTCTCTTGCAGGCCAAAGGGGAGCAACCAGCGTCAGCCGTGTCCCTTCGTGCGAGACGAATTTCTGCAGAACTTTGTTTATAATCTTGAACGGAGGGAATGCGTACAGGTCGAGATGGGACCAGTTCAGAAGAAAAGCATCTACATGAACCGCTGCAGGGTCTGGAACAGGGGAACAATAAAGCGGAAGTCTCTTGGTGATGGAGGTGGCAAACAGGTCTATGGTAGGTTGACCCCACAACGTCCAAAGTCTGTTGCACACACTCTTGTGGAGGGTCCATTCCGTGGGAATGACCTGATTCCTTCTGCTGAGGCGATCCGCTGAAACATTCATATCGCCCTGGATGAACCTCGTGACCAGTGTGAGGTTTAGACCTCTTGACCAAATGAGGAGGTCCCTTGCGATCTCGTAAAGGCTCCTCGAATGGGTCCCTCCTTGCTTGGAGATGTAAGCCAAGGCTGTGGTGTTGTCTGAATTCACCTCCACCACTTTGCCTAGCAGGAGGGACTTGAAGTTCAACAGGGCAAGATGGAC
The DNA here is from genome assembly GCF_036898095.1 of Palaemon carinicauda. Classification (NCBI taxonomy): domain Eukaryota; kingdom Metazoa; phylum Arthropoda; class Malacostraca; order Decapoda; family Palaemonidae; genus Palaemon; species Palaemon carinicauda. The sequence goes on from NW_027171938.1 coordinate 334,972, forward strand.
TGCTAACAGTTCCTTGCAGTTGATGTGGAGTAATCCTTGTTCCTTGTTCCATACTCCTGAGCATTCCCGTCCGTCCAAGGTCGCACCCCAGCCCGAGTCCGATGCATCCGAGAAGAGATGAAGATGGGGGGTCTGGATGGCCAATGATAGACCCTCCTTGAGAAGAAGATTGTGCTTCCACCACCGGAGAGTGGTCTTCATCTCTTGGTTGATAGGGATAGAGACTGCTTCTAGAGTCGAGCCCTTGTCCCAATGAGCTGCAAGATGGAATTGAAGAGGGCGGAGGTGGAGTCTCCCTAGCTCGACAAACAGGGCCAGAGATGAGAGGGTCCCTGTGAGACTCATCCACTGTCTCACTGAGCAATTGCTCCTCTTCAGCATGCTCATGATGCACTGTAGGGCTTGGTTTATCCTGGGGGCCGATGGAAAAGCCCGAAAATCCCGACTCTGAATCTCCATTCCCAGGTACACAATGGATTGGGAGGGAATGAGTTGAGATTTCTCTATATTGACTAATAGACCTAGGTCTCTGATTAGATCTAAAGTCCAAGAGAGGTTCTCCAGACAACGACGACTCGTGGAGGCTCTCAACAGCCAGTCGTCTAGGTAGAGGGAGGCCCTGATGTTCGATAAGTGCAGGAATTTCGCTACATTCCTCATCAGATGAGTAAAGACCATAGGAGCTGTGCTTAGGCCAAAACACAGGGCTTGGAACTGAAAGACAACCTTTCCGAAAACGAATCTCAGGAAAGGTTGGGAGTCTGGATGAATGGGAACGTGAAAGTATGCATCTTTCAAGTCCAACGAGACCATCCAGTCCTCCTGTCTGACCGCTGCTAAGACCGACTTGGTCGTCTCCATTGTGAACGTCTGCTTGGTGACATACTCGTTGAGAGAGCTGACGTCCAGCACCGGTCTCCAACCTCCTGTCTTTTTGGCCACAAGAAAGAGACGGTTGTAGAAGCCCGGGGATTGATGGTCCCGGACTATAACCACTGCCTTCTTCTGCACAAGTAGCGACACCTCCTGTTGCAATGCTAGCCTCTTGTCCTCTTCTTTGTAGTTGGGAGAGAGGTTGATGGGCGAAGTGGTCAGAGGCGGTTTGAGGCAGAATGGAATCCTGTAACCGTACCTCAGCCAACTGACAGACTGTGCGTCTGCACCTCTCTTCTCCCAGGCTTGCCAGAAGATCTTGAGCCTGGCTCCTACTGTTGTCTGGAGAATCTGAGAGTCAGTGCTTTCCCTTAGATGTCCTGGGTCCTTTCTTAGACTTGCCCCTGTGAGAGTCTGGACGGGAGCTTCCTCGGCTGGGGGCTCTACCACGAAAGGGCGGTATGAACCTAGTGGCCGGGGTATCAGCCACTGGAGAGCGATAAGTCTTGGGGACAGAGGTGGTAACCTTAGACTTACGAGCCGATGAGGCTACAAGATCGTGCGTGTCCTTCTGTATCAGGGCAGGCGACAAGTCCTTAACTAGCTCCTCGGGAAAGAGGAACTTTGAGAGTGGAGCAAAAAGGAGCTGTGACCGCTGGCACGGTGTAATGCTGGCTGAGAGGAAGGTACACAGTTGTTCCCTTTTCTTCAACACCCCTGATACAAATAACGACGCTAGCTCACCCGATCCATCCCTGATGGCCTTATCCATGCAGGACATAATTAACAAGGCAGAGTCTTTGTCCGCAGGAGATGTTTTCTTGCTGAGGGCTCCCAGGCACCAGTCGAGAAAGTTGAACATTTCGAAAGCTCTGAACAACCCTTTCAGAAGATGATCCAGGTCTGAGAAGGTCCAACAAACCTTCGAGCGTCTCATCGCAGTCCTCCTAGGTGAGTCCACCAGACTTGAGAAGTCAGCCTGGGCAGAGGCAGGAACTCCCAAGCCTGGTGCTTCCCCTGTGGCATACCAAACGCAACCTTTCGATGCGAGCTTCGTTGGAGGGAACATGAAGGAAGTCTTGCCCAGGTGTTGTTTAGACTGAAGCCACTCCCCTAAGGTCCTTAAGGCCCTCTTGGAGGATCTAGCTAGGACAAGCTTAGTATAGCTCGACTTAGCTTGTTGCACGCCTAGCGAAAACTCAGATGGAGGAGAGCGGGGAACAGCAGAGACGAAGTGGTCAGGGTAAAGCTCCCTGAGTAGAGCCAAGACCTTTCTAAAATCAACAGACAATGGAGAAAGCTTAGACTCCTCCACGTCTGATGAGGGATCAAGATGTGCCTCCTCATCATCCGACACTTCATCAGCAGAAGGTAGCGAAGCAAAAGGACCAGAATGCTGAACCGCAGAGTCAGAACGGGTAGGAACAACAACAGAGGTTTCCTCAACTTGAGGGAAAACCTGAGGTTCAGACTGCATAGGCTGAACAACAGTCGGAGCAGAAGGCAGGTGCAAGGGTGAAGGAGGTTGACTCCTAGCAAGAGTTGCACCCAAGGATTGCACCAGCTGAGCGGAGGACGGAGGCGGAGTAGTCCGTTCCTGTTCCTGAGAGATGAGTGGAGCATGAGAAGGTTGAGGCTGCGCAGAACAAGGTAAAGTTCTAGCAAGCTGAGGCTCCTGAGGCGCAAGTGCATGGTGTAGATGAGCTTGCCTAGATGAGGGTTGAACTCGGTGCAGCGCTGGTTGAGCAGACAGACTCACGGAGGGGAGAGGTTGTTGTACCCCAACCGAGAGTTGCACCACTGGTGGAGCAGCAAGGGGAGGAGGAGGAAGAGTGTAACTCTCCTGATCCCAAAGCAAGGGTTGCCTTAAAGAAGGCTGAGGCTGAACAACACTGTGAACAGCAAACTCCGAAAGTGGTTCAACATCGTACGCCTGGCAGATGGTGCTGCGACCAGGTGGAGCAGGTGCAGGCTGGGCGAGCACAGGCGGAGCAGGTGCAGGCTGGGCGAGCACAGGTGCAGCGAGAACATGTGGAGGGAGTGCAGGAGGTGCAACACTCTCAGCCCGACACTCACGCATCAAGTCCGAAAGCTGAACTTGCATGGACTGAAGCAGGGTCCACTTGGGGTCGGCAGAAACGATAACAGACTGAGGTAAAGTCACAGTCGGGGTCTGTATAGGCAGAACCTTACTCCTCTTGGGCGGAGTACAGTCGACCGATGACAGAGGCGAGTCGGAGCTGAGCCAATGACTGCAACCTGGCTGAGCACTCGCTGACTGAACTCTACGTTTAAGCGGTCTCGAGACCTGAGACCAACGTTTCTTCCCTGCATGAAGATCAGCGGACGAGAAGACGGGCTCAATCGTCTGCAGGTGGGAGTGACGGTCTAAGGAAGACACGCCCGCAACCACCGAGGATAATTCTGTGCGCCTAACAAGGCCTGTCGAACCCTTAAGCCCTTCGACATTGCTTCTCCCCTGGGCATGGGAGCTTGCAAGAGGTCCCGGACTGGGAGGACGACTGGCTCGCACAGAAAAATCCTCACGCACCACACTGGCACCACTAGCACTTGGCACTGCACAGACACTAGCACTCGTCACAGCACTGGCACTATTTTCACCCACTGCACTCTTGACCTTCAGTTCTTTAACCTCGGCCATCAGAGACTTATGGTCACTTACCACTGATTCTACTTTATCTCCTAAAGCCTGAATACCACACAAAACAGTTGACATATCAGGCGGAGGGCACACAGTAGGTTCGGGGGTAGCCACTACAGGGGTAGGAAAAGGTAGGGGATCATGAGGTGAGGAAAACATAGAAGAGTGAGAATAACTTCTCCTAACTCTAGTTCTCTCTAACTTGGATGAATATTTTAAAAGACGTACAAATTCCAATTCCGAAAGTCCGGCGCACTCCTCACACCGATTTTCTAATAGACAGGGCCTGTCCCTACAGTCAGAACAAGCGGTGTGAGGATCTACCGAGACCTTCGGAATACGCCTATTGCAAGACCTACATCGTCTATGGGAGGGAGCTTGCGAAACGTCAGACATCTTGTTTCAAAGAGTAAGTCAAAGGGTGATCCAAAAACAAGCAAAAATTCATTAACCGTTAATCAGAGTTTATATAAAAGCTAACTAGCTAATATAAAAAGGATTCCAGTATGCGACAGCCGTTAATCTAAGAGAATACTTCACCAAATATCCATGAATAAACTCGAAGACCATGAGCGTATCCCAGAACGTCTAGCCGGAAGCACGACAGAGGAATAATTGAGGAGGTGTCAACAACAAATGATTGAGTACCTGGCCACAGGTGGCGCTGGTAAGTACACCCCCTTCTAGTATTGTGATAGCTGGCGTATCCCTCCATAGAATTCTGTCGGGCAACGGAGTTGACAGCTACATGATTATCGGGTAAGTTTAATATTGAAAAACAGATATAATACAAAGATAAATCCAAATATCTATTCTATTATTAACTTTCCTAAAATTCTTCTACAGTATTTTTCAAATATCTATACTTTCTTTTTCACATAGAATTACTATTACTGTTCTCCAAACCTAACTTCCATCAAGACTACTAAATGGCTAGATTATATACCATAGACAATCTTTTCCAAATTTAAACCTATCCCTTCAGGCATTTGCAACTTATATTGAAAACATTACTTAGTACAAGTTTGTATTTTAAAAATGACACTTTATCTATTGCATCTACTGTATACTGACTGGACCTTCACCCTTTTACATAAAGCATTCTAACTCGATAAAATGACAAGGATGGAAGATACACTTTCTTTAACAAATTTGAAATTTTAACTACATCGACCCAAGTTTTGAGAGGCAAAATATGCTTCGCTGTACTACTGTAACAATGTAACTGATAGAATTGTAAGTTACTCCTATTTATGTCTTGTCTGCAAAACTTCAGATATAATGCAATGGGTGCATTTCCACATTTCAGCAAGTGAATATTATGAATAAACAGATTTTGAGCGAAGCGAAAAATCTATTTTTTGGGTGAGATGGCCATGTCGTCCTTATGGAAGTTCCTATAGGGTAGCTTCCTTGGGTATATTTGACTACGGTGATATTCTTAGAGAATTTACCTTAAGGTACCCAGAATTCTAACTCCTGGAGCGAATATCCCTAAATAAAAGAACCAGGGATATCGCGAAATATCAGAGGACGTATTCTTGACACGCCACATAGCAATCTGCACCCCGAACAGAATTAACACTTCGAAGAGGTCAAATGGCAAGAAAACGAAAAACGAGAAAGAAAGGAGAGCCGCTCGCAAGGTATCTCTCTTCTCTTGTTTCGCATGCGTGCACAGCGCCGCCGACGGCGCCATCTGTATTCCTTGTAGCGATACACGAGGTGCTACAGATACTGTATGTAGGGAGGGGTCCTATAGCCCTTTTTAGAGGAAAAAAGGAAGGGCGGGTCCATCAGGACGACATGGCCATCCCACCCAAAAATAGATTTTTCGCTTCGCTCAAAATCCGGTTTTTGGCCTCAAGCCATATCGTCCTGATGGAAGTATACCAGAGCATTACTGTATCTGTGGAATCTAAAGACGTGCTGTACTCTCAAGAAGGTATTTCCCGGTCAAACTAGACCTAGAGACCTAAGATGTTACCGCCATACATCTTTTCATCTAACCATAGACTATGTTAGTGCTTCCTGCCCCCTACAGGGAAGAGTCGTACTAGACTCTGGAAAAGTCTCGAAGAGTACATATACCTATGTATGAATAACAGACAAGCCAATATAGTGGTCTCACTCTATATCATGTAAAGCATAGTTTGTAAAAGAACCACTGAGTCGATATGAAATACCGACCAGTTCCCCGTTCGATTACTCGATTGGACAAAGGTTTATATCCAGGTAGGAGGAAAACTTGCACATCCGCTACCGTCCCCTTAGGGCATGGAGTCCTCCCGCTAGGGGAAAGCATAAACCAATGAAAGATGCTTGCATAAAGGAACAATCTATTAGAATTATCCATGATAAAGTATACATAGTAAACGTAATGCTAAACCATTTCTAGTAAAATGACACAGGAAATAAAAATAAAACAGGTTAAACAACAATTATACATATATAAGAGGAGGATAACCAACAAATAAGCATAAGCATGATAGTAAACAGAAAAATTTGTTTATCTGAAAGAAAAAACATTAGCGCCACTTTTAACATACCGAGGTATCAAAATTATAAAAGTCTGTATTACTAGCCAGTCACATTAGCGTTGGAAACGCTTGGCACACATGTCTGCACTTATGCTAGGTTCACCTTTGAATATGGAACAGTCAATGTGGGCACCCTAGTGCCCTAACACTTAGTCTGTAGAACAGTCCGTAACTACACACCCACCCCAGAATTAATCGTCCCAATTAATTTTACTGTTCCTCGCAGAGTTAAACAGCAGGTTTAACGACACTACCCACTGCTACCACAGACCTCTTCAGTTGCTCCACTTGCTTTGCATAATGACGAAAGAAAACTCTGGAAGACTTCCAGCCAGTGTATGAGCGAAGATGTTCGAAATCCATACTATTGAAGAAATTTAAGGATGAGGCAATTTTCCTCGGATCGTGACCTGCGGGTGTACTGTCTGGATCCGGTCTGCGAATAAAATAGGTGATTTTCGCCCTTAGTTGTTTCAGCAATAAATTTGAGCCTGAGGTTTCTCCCCTGAACAGTTGACCTCCTCTAAAGTCTGAAGTTCTACGAAGATAGACCTTTAGGCATTCCACTGGATATAGAGATGCATATTCTTTCAGAGGGCAGATTCTCCAGGGACCCCACCTGTTGGTGGGCAACTCGTTCTTGGCGAGAAACGTAGGATCCGGAAACAGTTCAGTTCTCCCCCATCCAAAAACTGAACACGACCTTCCTCTCTCGAGAGGGCTACTATTTCACTAACCCTGGCCCCCGACGCGAGTGCAAACAGAAAAATAACTTTTTGGGTCAAATCCTTTAAAGCACACTCCTCATTGTTCATCAGCGAAGCGAAATGAAGAACTTTATCCAGAGACCATGAAATGGGCTTCGGAGGTGCTGATGGTCTGAGCCTAGCACAGGCCTTCGGAATTTTGTTAAAAATTTCGTTAGAGAGGTCGACCTGGAAGGCATATAAAATGGGTCTTGTCAAAGTGGATTTACACATTGATATTGTGTTAGCTGCTAACCCTTGACCATGGAGATGGATGAAGAAAGATAAGCAGAAGTCCGTCGAGATCTTATGTGGATTCTTCACCTTGGCAAAGGCCACCCATTTTCTCCATGATGACTCGTATTGTCTTCTGGTGGATTTGCACTTATATTCCTCTAGAAAGTCTATACTGTCTTTCGAGATCCCGAAACGTTTTCTCACCGCTAGGGAGAGAAAATCATGAGCTGCAGGTTCCGGGTTTTCAGTGATGAAGCGCAGACAGTCGACTTCTGAACTCGCTGGGTCAAAACTGGATCTGGTAGCGGTAGACACTTCAGCCGTAGTACTAATGCCAGAGGGAACCATACGCTGTTCGGCCACTTGTGAGCCACTATTGCCGCTACTCCCTTGAAAGATCTCAGTTTGTTGAGGACCCTCAATAGAAGGTTGTGAGGAGGGAACAGGTAAATCCTGGACCATCTGTTCCAGTCGAGGGACATTGCGTCCACTGCTTCCGCTAAGGGATCCTCGTACGGGGACACGTAAAGGGGTAACTTCTTGTTGTCTTTCGTCGCAGTTCCGGGACTTGACTCAAGATGAAGGAGAATGATCCTGCGTCTAGGGACCATTCCGACTCTATCGGTGTGAACCTGGATAGAGCGTCCGCTGTCACGTTGCGGACTCCCTGAAGGTGAACTGCTGACAGGTACCATTTCTTCTTTTCCGCTAGCCGAAACATGGCCAACATCACTTGGTTGATTGACGGTGACCTCAATTCTTGTCGAATCAAGCATCTCACTATCACCTCGCTGTCCAGTACCAACCTTATGTGGATCGAGCGGCGAGGGGAGACTTTCTTCAAGGTAAGGAGTACTGCCATAGCTTCCAGAAAGTTTATGTGAAATTTCTTGAATAGATTGGACCAGGTTCCTAGGGCCTTCTTCCGATGAGAATGACCTCCCCATCCCTCCTTCGAGGCGTCTGTATGAATAGTCATAGAGGGGGGAGGTGGCTGGAGAAGCACCGACTTCTTTAGTTGCTTGACTTGGGACCAAGGCCTGAGAAGCGTACGTAGACGAGGCGGTACTGGCCTTATCAGATCTCTTCGCGCGTTTGATGCATAACTTCTCCAAACTCCGGTTGCATCCTTTAGCTGTGCTCTTAGCACTGGGTCTGTTACTGAGGCAAACTGGAGAGAACCCAGCACTCTCTCCTGTTTGCGTCTTGATATTCTTTTGGAATCCAGAAGTCTCTTGACAGAACCTGCTATCTCCTTCCTCTTCTTCACAGGGATGGAGAGTTGGTGTGACACTAGGTCCCAGTGGATTCCCAGCTACTGGAACTTTTGAGATGGAGAAAGCCGAGACTTTTTTTCTGTTGATCTTGAAGCCTAGATGTTCTAGGAACTGGATCACCTGTAGGGAAGTTTGCAAACACTCTGTCTTGGATGCTGCCCACACCAGCCAGTCGTCCAGGTAGGCTACCACCTGGATTCCTTTTAGGCGTAATTGTTTGAGAGGTGCGCTCGCAAGCTTCGTGAAGATCCTTGGGTCTATGTTTAGCCCGAATGGCATGGCTCTGAAGGCGTAGAGTCTTCGATGTAGCTTGAACCCTAGGTAGGGGGAGAGTTGACGACTGATTGGAATGTGCCAATAGGCGTCTGGCAAGTCTATGGAGACGGTAAATGCCCGCTTGGGCAGTAAGGTCCTTATGTGTTGCAGCGTTAGCATCTTGAGCTTGCAGTTCACTATGAACTTGTTGATTGGCGACATGTCCAGAATGACTCTGAGTTTTTCTGAGTCCTTCTTGGGAACACAAAACAGCCTCCCTTGGAATTTGATGGACTTTACCCTTCGGATTACTCTTTTCTCCAAGAGTTCTTGAATGTACTCCTCCAGAACGGGGGTGGAGTGTTGGAAAAATCGTGGGCACGGGGGTGGAGTGCTGTTTCGGGCGAATCGGGCCACGTGGCAGGGGAGCACGCTTCCTCAGAAGACCCGGTATGGGGCAGTGTGGCGTTCTCAGTCTCCCCCCCGCCCTCGTGGGCCGGTGCGTCGGGTTCCCCCCCGCCAGAAGAGAACCACTCGGGAATTCGTCGCCCGAGTAGCGACGCCTTCGGGTGGAAGTTACCGAAGACTCCAGGGAGGTCACCGCTAAGGATGGACGTATCCCTGGGTCCGTGGCCTTCTAGCAGGGACAGAGTGGTCTCGGTACCCTAGGTATCCACAGCAGTTCCCGAGGACTTTCTCCAGCACCCTGTCTCGGACGGTCGGCGGCGAAGGGCCTCCCCTGCGCATCACTCTAGCAGTCGTTACGGGAAGAACGGGGCACCCTCGGACTCTTCGGAAGCAGACTCATCCTCCGGGGGAGAACGCAGGGAGAGACGGCACCGTAAGAGAGCGCGGACCGATAGTGATCGTTCCCGCTCTAGGTCGAGGTCGCTGCACAGTAGGAGGCGCCCACGCTCTCACTCCCGTAAGTACAAGAGGGAGGTCTCTCCCGCCGGCGGCGAATGGTTCTACGTGCCCCCAGGAGAGTCCAGGAAGCACCGCTCGCCAGACTCTCGGTCCAGTGATCGAGCCTCCAAGTTGTCACTGCCTACATACAACTTGGAACCGCTCGACCGGCCACGCAAGAAGGACCACACTCTCAGGCACAAGTCCTCGAGGCCTTCGGTTCACCCCACCCGGCGGGAGGAAGCGCGCTTCCGAGAAGACAGCCCGACCGAACCAGCCCAACCGGGTCGGACGTCGAGCGGGAAGGACCGGTTGCCGGGTTCGGGTCTTCCCACCGGGACCGTGTCCTCCGCGTCCAGAGCCTTGGCCCAGTCGAAAGGCCTCCCGGGGTCGGTGGCACCCGCCACACGGCGAGACCCGACCGTGTACGGTGCGCCCTACGGTTGCGGGACGGCCTCCCTGGGACCTAGTAGGGAGCGGCCAGTTTACCTCCCAAGCACGGCTCCCCCCAGCCAAGCCGATGCCTCGGTCGACGGAGGCGAGGTTTCCCCGTCGGAGGACTCCGCCTACAGAAGAGTGGTAGGCCTCATCAGAAGGACCCATGGGATTCCAGAACCCGAGGCGCCGAAGGTGAATACCTGGAGGTCGAGCCTCTTGAGATACACACATCGGGACGTCCTTCCGAAGTCCTCTCTGGCCCTGCCCCTCGCCCCAGACCTAGTACTCGGCCAGGAGTACATCGATAACTTGGTGGCCAGCACTGCGGAGGCCCCCAGGTCCCAGAGTTCCTCCAAACTCCTCCAGGGTCTGAAACTACAGGCCAAAGTTTATATCCCAGAAGGACGACGCCCAGGCCCCTGTAGAGTGGACTCAGCCGTGGATGTCCTAGGACAAGGCGGCTCGGACGAAAGGGCCAGCTCAGCCCCTGTGTCCTTCTCGGCCTCTGAAGCAGGCATGATGGAGGAGATGTCGAGGGACATGATTAACGTCTCTTCATGGCTGGACTGGTGGGCCTCCACGTTAGTTAATGTACAGGCCTCCACAGACCCCGACGACCCGGAACAACAAAGTCTCCTGTCGGACATTATCACTTCCGGGGGGAAAGCGCTCAAATTTATGGCATATCAGGCACTCTCCCTGACGGCCAACTGGGTCCTCCGGAAGAGGGACACAGTGCTTTCCAAAGTGGCAAGGAAAATCCCAGACAGACAGGCGCGAGTGATTCGCACCCTACCCCTAGGAGGAGAGTCCCTGTTTCCTTTGAAGGAATTGGAAGAACTGATGGAGAAGGTGTCCAAGAGGAGAGAAACCAACGTCCCTAAGCAATCATCCTCCAGGAGGCCTCCGTATAAGAGGTCAGTCTCGGATAGGACTGTGACCCCTCAAGCTGTTCCCAGCTCTTCAAGGAGGGACGCCCACGCCTCTTCCTGGTCATCAACTCCTCAGCCCTCCCGCAGGGGAGCTACAGCTTCTGCCAGCTCCTTCAGGTCGGGTTACTCCGCCTCGAAGAGGGGCAGATCAGGCCGCCCCTCTAGGAGAAGGTAGAGGGAGAGGCCCCCTACTCCCGCCCAAGCCTCGGGTTGGGGGATGCCTCAGACCCTATTGGCAAGCATGGAAAACGTATGGGGCGGATGCTTGGACGGTGTCCGTCCTGAAAGAAGGATACAGGATCCCCTTCATAGCGGACTCACCCCCTCTTATTCCAGCCACCCAAACAGAATGGTTAGCTCCCAGGGACCCGTTGAAAAGGGCTACCCTGCAAAAAGAAGTTTCCTCCATGTTGGAAAAGGGAGCCATGGAAGAAGTCCTTCTCCCAGGGCCAGGCTTCTACAGCCGCCTGTTCCTGGTGGAGAAAGCAACGGGGGGGTGGAGACCGGTGATAGACCTGTCGGCCCTCAACAGGTTCGTCAAGAAGACGGACTTCAAGATGGACACCCCAAAATCCGTCCTGATGTCCTTGAGGGAGAAAGATTTTATGATGACGGTCGACCTCAAGGACGCGTACTTCCAAATTCCAGTCCACCCGGCGAGTCGGAAGTTCCTCCGGGTAAAATGGGGCTCCCAGATCCTGCAGTTCCGGACCCTCTGCTTCGGACTGTCGACGGCCCCTCAGGTGTTCACGAGGGTCTTCGCGACAGTCTCAGTATGGGCTCACGAACGAGGTATCCGCCTCATCAGGTACCTGGACGACTGGTTGCTCCTTTCCAGTTCAAAGGCCCTCTTGGAAGAACAAGGAAAGGACCTCCTCCGTTTCTGCAGGAGTCTGGGAGTCATTATCAACCGGGAAAAATCGAACCTAACGCCGTCCAACAAAATGGGGTACTTGGGGATGACGTTGGACACCATGCAGGGGAAGGCCTTCCCCTCGGAAGACAGGATACAGAACCTCGTCAAGATCATTCAGCCGTTCCTGTCGGGGCTTCCCAGGAAAGCGAAAGACTGGCAGAGGCTGATAGGCCATCTGGTCTCATTAGAGAAGCTAGTCCCCCAAGGGAAGTTACGGCTCAGACCCGTACAATGGAACCTCAAGGCTCTATGGTCCCAGACAGGCTCTCAGAAAACATCGATCCCAGTACTCCCGGACACGAAAACAGCCTTGAAGTGGTGGAGATGCCGGTCGAACTCCCTCAAGGGGATGCCCCTCGGGTCCTGTCCTCCCGAGTTTCTCCTGTTCACGGACGCCTCCAGCCTAGGGTGGGGAGCCCACCTGCGGGAGGAAACAGCAAGCGGGACCTGGTCAGAGACCGAAAAGCATCGCCACATCAACGTCCTAGAACTAAAAGCAGTACAAAAGGCATGTCTGCACTTTGCAAGTCGGTTGAAGGGAAACACCGTGGCCCTAATGTGCGACAACGCCACGGTGGTAGCCTACATCAAGAAACAAGGGGGCATGAAGTCGAAGGAACTGTGCGACCTCACCGTAGACATCTTGCACTGGGCGGACGAACACCAGGTAACACTGCTAGCAAGGTTCATCCCCGGGAAAAAGAACGTGCTAGCCGACGGCCTCAGCAGGATAGGTCAGATAGTAGG
>NW_027171938.1:352500-412644 GCF_036898095.1 Palaemon carinicauda
ATATTTTTTTAGAAGATTCATACGAAAAAGTTACTCCAACCTTCCAAAAATTAAGGTTCTGATTATCCCAACGATGTACTGCCTCGTTAATTTTTCTCTCTATGGTATTTGGTTTTTTGTCATTGCATTTAGAGTAAAACTGCCTTGTCCTTTGTTTTTGATATTGAAGTATTGGTACAGTAAAAATGCTCAAAACTGACATAGTTTCTTATTTTCAAGTAAAGTGAACGGCGATTTTGGAAGTCATACATCCTAAAATAAGTGCATGTCAGCAGTTCACTGTCATGGATTCCATTGTACAGCGGTTGTTGCTTCTGATATTTTGGCCAGTTTCATGGGCATTACTACTACAGAAGTAGCTAATAGGTTTCTGCGTAACAATTCTAAACTTTCAACTCGTTACAGTTGAAGTATGTGGTTAATACAAGAATATTTGCCAATTTACCCCTTACAAGTTTGTTTAATTGATATTCGACACCGAAATACTAGGACAGGAATAAAACACGTAGGAAAAAAAATAGTCCACTTGCCAGAAAATAAGAGCAGTGACAAAGTTTAATTGGAATTGAAACGACCATACAGCAGAGTAAAACCGATAAATAAAATCAATTAAGTAGCAAGGCATTTGTAAGAAAAAAAATTCTACATTAAAGGCTGCTAGGAACGACGACTATATAAAAAATGTGATAAAAAAATTTGTCCACACATCCAGAAGACAGGCAAACAAAATCTCTGGTTTCTCCACTTTCATTATTATATTGTTTTTTAAACGGTACCTTGTATTTTTAATTACACAGCTCTATTTTACAAGTTTTCCGTATATTCCCTTGGAAAAACTCAAATACCCACTGGAATCCCATTATTTAGTTAAAGGGGATCCTGTACCTCTTAAATTTGATTATCGGCAGCATAAAGAGTAATTTTTATTTTAAACATACTATTTGAGCGAGAATAAATAATTTTCATATCTGATATAAAGTTTGGTTGAAACTAATTTTGATTAAAGATCTACAATATCTAGAAAAGTTGTCTTATAAATTCTAAATAGAAGAGACATCACATGTCCTTCTGGACAATAGAATATTACCTTTTAAATTTGAAGTACAGTTTATATAGGGATCTTGTGCAACTCGCAGGGAGGTGTTCCAACAATAAACTTCCATTTTTTTCATAGTGGCCTGCTTCACAGTTACTATCTAAAATTATTAAAAAAACAGATATAATACAAAGATAAATCCAAATATCTATTCTATTATTAACTTTCCTAAAATTCTTCTACAGTATTTTTCAAATATCTATACTTTCTTTTTCACATAAGATTACTATTACTGTTCTCCAAACCTAACTTCCATCAAGACTACTAAATGGCTAGATTATATACCGTAAACAATCTTTTCCAAATTTAAACCTATCCCTTCAAGCATTTGCGACTTATATTGAAAACATTACTTAGTACAAGTTTGTATTTTTAAAATGACACTTTATCTATTGCATCTACTGTATACTGACTGGACCTTCACCCTTTTACATAAAGCATGCTAACTAGATAAAATGACAAGGATGGAAGATACACTATCTTTAACAAATTTGAAATTTTAACTACATTGACCCAAGTTTTGGAAGGCAAAATATGCTTCGCTGTACTACTGTAACAATGTAACTGATAGAATTGTAAGTTACTCCTATATTTATGTCTTGTCTGCAAAACTTCAGATATAATGCAATGGGGGCATTTCCACATTTCAGCAAGTGAATATTATGAATAAAGTGGTTTGTAACTATTCAAGGCTAGCCCTCATCCTACCAATACTCTCAAACTGATAACCTTGTGAATTTTTTTTTTTTTAAACAAGGTTTTCACATATACTGTATGCGGCTATTTCATATCTAGTTAGCTCTTTAAAACAAGCTATGTATCTTACAAATCTCATTAATTTTTCTATTTACAAAAATATACTTACAAAACCTATCTTAATGATATATTTTTACCATGGCTTTCCACCGAATGTAATATGCAAAATGACTAAGTAAGAAATAGGCTATAACATTCTTTAAATGCACACACACACACAGACACACACACACACACACATATATATATATATATATATATATATATATATATATATAATATATATATATATATATATATATATATATAATATATATATAATATAAAATCCATGAAATTCTTGTGGATAATTTATCAAAAATTCCTACTTGAGGCAAACATTTGTAGAACTAATTTCAGTATATCCACTATCTCACAATTAGCCCTAATAATTCATGTAGTATAGATTATGAGTACTTCAGTCTAGCCTATAAAGCACACATCCTTCATAAAGCAATTTGAATGCCTTCATCCCCTATTGTATAACCTTTATACAAGCACAGCACATCTATCATTGTTATCCCTACCTAAATTGAAATCCTAAAGCTGCACTTATAACATGTATCGGAAGTACTTGTACTCACAGTTTCTGTCTGTCCTCTGATGTTAGGCTCATAAGAAAATTCTCAGTCATCTGCATACTTGAGAACGATGTTAGGCTCAAGATGGCTACCAATTATCTTGTCACTAAAAAAGGTTCTTGCAGTAAATTTCCTTCAGTTTTCTTTTTTACCATCTTGCATGGACTATTTATTTCTTGATATTCTTCAATAATTACTTTAAAGTGGCCACCATAATCTTTACATGTTTAGCCTCTTCAGGCTTATGTAGCCCTCTTGACTTCCATGGACGGCCTACTCTTGATATTCTTATTACTTTAGATTTTTAGGTGGTCGCCCTACTTTCTTCAGCGACTTGCAAGGCTGATGTAGCCCTCTTGCAACAACCTTGTTACAATCAAGATTTGGATTGGCCTCATCAGACTCGTGTGGCCATCTTGGCTTGCATGGCCGGCCTACTTTCTTGACATTCTTTCACTTTTTTAGTGGCCGTCCTACCTTCTTTGAATTGGCTCCTTAGGCTAATGACGCAATCTTGGTTTACAAGGACGGCCTACTTTCTTGACTACTTCAGGCTCATGACGCAATCTTTGTTTACAAGGACGGCCTACTTTCTAGACTACTTCAGGCTCTTGACGCAATCTTGGTTTACAAGACGGCCTACTTTCTTGACTTCATTAGGCTCATGACCCAATCTTGTTTTGCAAGGACGGCGTACTTTCTTGACTACTTCAGGCTCATGACGCAATATTGGTTTACAAGGATGGCCTACTTTCTTGACTACTTCAGGCTCATGACGCAATTATGAGAAAGCAAGAGCGGGGGAGCCCCTCAGTGCCAGCGAGAGCGGGGGAGCCCCTCAGTGCCAGCGAGAGCGGGGGAGCCCCTCCGAGCCAGCGAGAGCAGGGGAGCCCCTCAGCGCCAGCGAGAGCGGGGGAGCCCCTCAGCGCCAGCGAGAGCGGGGGAGCCCCTCAGCGCCAGCGAGAGCGGGCGAGTCCCTCCCCGCCAGCGGGAGCAGGGATCCCCCTGTGCCAGCGGGAAGGGGAGAGCCCCGCCGGCCCAACGTTATAGAGTTCCTGTATGAGGCTTAGTTTTAAAAAATTTAGTACTCATGAAGCCTTTTTGGAAATCCAAAAGTCTTCAGGATCTGAAATAGTCTTCAAAGTTTCCCAACTCCTGTTTCGGCTTAAAGTAATAAAAGTAAAGCATTTTGCCTTTAAAAATTTTAGAGAGTGCAATATGATTGAATCGCTTTTGTATTTAGCCCATCACCTCGGCCTCAGACGGAGGGAATTGCTGGCGACAGTGAAGGTTCCCCAACCGAGGACTCGGCATATCGGAGGGTGATAGATCTCATACGGAGGCATCACCGGATCGAGGAGCCTGTTCCCTCCGACGAGGATGCCTGGCGTTCCAGCCTTAATCGTCTGATGGAGGCCTCCATGCAGCAGAAACCCTCCCTGGCGCTGCCTGTGGCCAGGGATTTGGTCCTGGGCTGCGCCCACGTGGACAAGGTTGTGGCGGGCAATGCCGAAGCCCCCAAGTCCCAGAGTTCCTCCAAGTTACTCCAGGGACTAGGGTCCCAGAGTAGGTTTTATGTGCCAGAGGGGCAGCGACCGGGAGCCTGCAAAATGGAGTCTTCCCTTGAAGTGTTGAGTCAGGGTGCCCCGGAGGACAGAGCCGCGTCAGCCCCGATTTGTTTTTCACAGTTGGAGTCTTCGATGATGGAGGAGATGTCCAAGGACTTAGTCCACGTTGCCTCCTGGTTGGACTGGTGGGCCTCCACTCTGGTAGGTGTTCAAGCCACCTACGACTTAACAGACCCTGCGAACCAAGCCCTCCTGAAGGAACTCATCATCTCCGGGGGAAAGACCTTAAAGTTCCTGACTTTCCAGTCTCTTGCCCTGTCAGCCAACTGGGTGCTTAGGAGAAGGGATACGGTCTTAGCCAAGCTTTCCCGGAAAATCCCTGACAGAGAGGCAAGGGCTTTGAGGAGCCTGCCTGTGTGGGGTGACTCTCTGTTTCCATTGAAACAGCTGGAGGAGATCATGGAAAAGGTCTTGAAAAGGAAGGAAGTGGGTGCACCCAGACCCCACTCCGTGAGGAGGCCCACTTACAGGAGGACATCGTTGGATGGCCCCTCTACTTCTTGTGCCTCTCCTAGCCAGACGAGGAGAGACGCTCCATCTACCTCTTGGGCTCAACTACCGCAGCCCCCCCGTAGAGGAGCCCCAGCAGCGTCTGCCTCTTTTAGGACGGCCCACTCAGCGTCCAGGAGAGGGCGTTTAGGCCGCTCCTCCAGAAGGAGATAGAGTGGGAGGCCCCCTACTCCTGCCCAAGCCTCAGGTTGGGGGATGCCTCAGACATTTTTGGCAAGTATGGAGGGCCCACGGTGCGGAGCCCTGGACAGTATCCGTACTGAAGGAAGGGTACAGACTCCCGTTCCTAACAGAACCTCCACCTTTGATCCCAGCCAGTCTGGCGGAGTGGCTAGCACCCAAGGACCCCTTGAAGAGGGCGGCCCTTCAGGAGGAAGTTTCCACTATGTTGGAGAAAGGTGCGGTGGAAGTGGTCCTACATCCGGGCCCAGGCTTCTACAGTCGTCTTTTTCTGGTGGAGAAAGCGACAGGGGGTTGGAGACCGGTGATAGACCTGTCAGCCCTCAACAAGTTTGTTTGCAAGACAGACTTCAAAATGGACACTCCGAAGTCGGTCCTGCAGTCCTTGAGGGAAGGGGACTTCATGATGTCCATAGACCTCAGGGACGCATATTTTCAAATCCCGATCCACCCCTCAAGCAGGAAGTTTCTCCGGGTGAAGTGGGGTTCCCAGATCCTGCAGTTCAAGACCCTCTGCTTCGGATTGTCAACAGCTCCCCAGGTATTCACAAGAGTCTTCACGACAGTTTCTGTGTGGGCTCACGAACGGGGTATTCGCCTCTTTCGATACCTGGACGACTGGTAACTCCTTTTCTCCTCAGAGGAAGTTTTGAAGGAGCAAGGGGTAAAACTAATTCAATTCTGCAAGGATCTGGGTATCACGATCAACCTGGAGAAATCGAATCTGTCTCCCTCCACCAGGATGACTTACTTGGGGATGATGCTGGACTCCCGACTAGTGAGAGCCTTCCCGTCGGAAGAACGGTTGAACAACCTGGAACGGATCCTCCAGCCTTTCCTTTCGGGACAACCCAGGAGAGCCAAAGACTGGCAAAGGTTAATAGGGCACCTAGTGTCGTTAGAGAAAATCGTTCCCCAAGGGAGGCTCAGACTCAGGAGCATCCAATGGAACCTGAAGGGGCTCTGGAACCAAGTGGACTCGCCCTACAAGTTAATTCCCGTCCTGCCGGAGACAATACACTCCCTGGAGTGGTGGCCGTGTCGGTCGAATACCCTCAAGGGGATGCCCATCGCAACCGAGCCTCCCGAAATGCTTCTGTTCACAGACGCCTCCAAAGGGGGGGGGGGGGGGGCACATCTCCTCAACGAGTCAACGAGAGGAACTTGGACGGACGAGGAGAAAGGTCAGCACATCAACGTCCTAGAGATGAAGGCAGTCCGAGAAGCTTGCCTACAGTTCGTAGATCTTCTGAGGGGAAACACAGTGGCGTTGATGTGCGACAATGCCACTGTAGTAGCGTACATAAAGAAACACGGAGGTCTAAAATCGAAGGAGTTGTGCGATATCGCGTTGGAGATCCTGGATTGGGCCGAATCGGAACATATCATGATTTCAGCAAGGTTCATTCCAGGCAAAAAGAACGTCCTAGCCGATAGGCTGAGCAGGATGGGACAAGTAGTGGGAACAGAGTGGTCCCTCCTCCCAGAAGTAGCCAGACTCATCATTCAAAAATGGGGCTCGCCGGTGATGGATCTCTTTGCAACCAGACTGAACGCACAACTCCCCGTATTTTGTTCTGTCCGAGACCCAAAGGCGGCGTTGGAAGATGGTTTTCAACACAAATGGGACAGCCTCGACGTGTACGCTTTTCCTTCCTTCGCATTGATCAGGCAAGTGCTCAACAGAGTACGGACGGCTCGAAACTTAAAGATGACTTTGGTAGCGCCCTGGTGGCCGGAGAGGGAGTGGTTCGCGGATCTACGAGACCTGGCATGTCTTCCCCCGTGGCCTCTGCCCGACAGGCCAGTCCTTCTACGGCAGCCACACTTCCAAAGGTTCCACGACAATCCTCAGTCTCTTCGCCTTCACGCCTGGAGACTATCGAGCGGCTCCTGAGGAAGGAAGGATATTCGGCAGGTACTGCAGAGAAGATGTCACGTTATCTGAGACGGTCTTCAGCAGCGGTCTACCAGGCAAAATGGGCTACTTTTACGAAATGGTGTGCCTCAAAGAACATCAAGCCTCTTAAAGCCTCGGTCCCAGATATTGCGGATTTTTTAGTGCATCCCAGAGACGAAGTGGGCATGTCAATTCCGGCCGTCAAAGGAGTCCGTGCGGCCTTGGGCCAAGTCTTCCTTCTGAAGGGCATTGACCTGGGCTCCTCTAGGAACATCTCTATGCTCATCAGGAGCTACGAACAAGCATGCCCTCCGCAAGCCTCCAGGGTGCCGCAGTGGGACGTGGCAAGGGTATTGAAAATGTTAAGTGGACCACCGTTCGAACCCCTGAAGGACATAGTGGACAGGGATCTCACTCTCAAGACGGTCTTCTTGTTGGCCTTGGCCTCTGCTAAGAGAGTAGGAGAGATCCATGAGTTGTCCTACGACATCTCTCATTCGAAGGGGTGGAGGGAGATCTCCTTCAAGTTCGTCCCTTCTTTCGTAGCGAAGACACAGAATCCAGCGGTCTGGGACCCTAAGTTCGAGGGCTTTTCAATGCCGGCTATTCCTCGGACAGGGAATCCAGAAGATTTGAAGTTGTGCCCCGTCCGTTCTGTGAGAAAATACCTTGAGAGGACGGCCCATCTCCGCCCTGGTATCAAAAATCTTTTTGTCTCTACGGGTGTAAAGAAAAAGCAGGTATCTAAGAATACCGTCTCCTTTTGGCTAAGACGGGTTATTGTCAGGGCCTATAATGATGAGGGCCTGCCCTGCCAAGTAATCCCAGGCCCCATGACATTAGGGGTCTAAGTACTTCTCTGGCTTTTGAGAGGAACATGGCGGTGGGCCAGATCCTTAGAGCAGGCACCTGGTCGAACCAGTCGACCTTCACAACGCATTACCTCAAGGATTGCTCGAGGAGGTCTTTAGACGGTTTATCTATTGGGACAGTCATCTCCGCGCTCCAAGCGATTTAACGGTGAAGCCCTAGGTACAATCGTGGATAGCAAAACCAAGAGACACAGGTTCGTTCCCTTTCACCCTTGTCCCTTTTTCCTTTCCCTACTCGGAGATAACCCCACATACAACCCGAAGAAGACACGTCTCCACAACTTCGCCACAGGACTCAGCATCATGGAATTTTTTAAGGGTCAGTACTTAGACACTAACATGAGCTCTTTGTGTAGTTTTCCCTACGTTTCGTTTTCCGTATATATATTGCAACCTAGTTCCCATCTAGGTTCCTGGACGTCCGGTTAGCTTGGTCTGAAGTTCAGGAAGACACTCCCAACTCCTAAAGTGTAAGTCTCCTAAGAAAGTAGTTCGAGGTAAGTCTCTGTGTTGGAACAAATCACAAATTTTAAGTAATTTGTATTTTTCCTAACATACTTACCGAGAACTACTTTCGGGTAATGGCCCTCCCTACCTTCCCCGAGTGCCTTACTGACCTTTAAGACCTTTTGTACCATCCAGGAACTTACTGAAGAGCCAGACCCAAGCTAACTCCGACCTAGCTCAGGACTACCCTCAGGGCACAGGAAACGGAAGTAGGGTAGACTACACAAAACTCTGGTCGGTTGAGAGGAGATTCCAGGTACCTCCTAAGAAAGTAGTTCTCGGTAAGTATGTTAGGAAAAAATACAAATTACTTAAAATTTGTGATATCCCATTATCATATTATGGTATTTGGATCAAAGTTAGATTCTCCCATGAAAAGTTTAATCTTTCATTGTGGGAGGTTTCCTACGCACTAACCCATCCATTAAAAGGGTCTCTGAAAGATGGTGTCTTTTATTACAACATGCATAAATAAAGAACTAATGAAGGAAGAACTAATTATCTTACTTTAGTAAAGAAAGAGGGGATCGTGTGCGAAAAATATTGTAGTCTTAAAAATATACGTTGAGTGGATAGATTAATTAGGTAATTAAGATTGATTAAGAAGATAAGTATATAGAAGGGAAGTACCTGTGAATATGGCTTAACATGAACAATGAAGTATTGGAGATAACTTAATAAACCAGAAGTCAATTTAAACATGTGAACATTGTATACTGTACAGAAAAGAAAGTAAAAGGGGAGGGAAAACTAATGCGGAAATAGGATAAGGTATCGGACGGTTAGAGTAAGGGTCGGAGACGCAAATGGCTTGGGAGTCTGAAAACAGGGAGCAGACATAAAAAAAACAAAAAAAAAAAAAACAAAGGGAAAGGAATCGGAGTGAAACTTTATGTATAAATCGGGGTCCATAGAGAAAAACAGAAAAAATAGGTTTGGCAATGTCCTAGAAAAAGAATTTCCAATGCTTAGCAAGAGGAAAATAAGGAAAAAAAAAAAACAAGGTGAAGGAAAAGAATATAAATGCAGGGGTGAAATATAGAGAGCGATAAGAGGATAGAATGGAAGGAGAAAAGGGAAATTCTTGGTAAGGTAAATTGAGTGAGCAATGTAAACTGAGAAGGAATCATCTTTGATACGTTCAAAGGAAAGAGTAATAATGGTGAGGAAATGGGCCTTTTAGGATATGGGTCTTTACATGGTAGTGGGAGAAGCGAAGGATGAGGAAACGAAAAATCAAAATAGGGAAAATAAACATTGTGTCTTGAATGAAAAGAGGACAGGGAAGGGGGGGGGGTTGATGAACACGAATAGGATGACTGGTCTAAAGCTGCAATGTTGAAACTCTTGGTTATATTTGAAGGCGTCGGCTTTCCTTATTTTTATTAAAGATTTATATACATATTGATAATAATTATATCATTATCTTGTCCATGTAATGCTAAATGATATGATTTATACTGTCAAATATTCTAATTACTCTTGAGGATAAGAATAGCATTTTTATGTATACTAAAAATAATATTAGGAATGTAAAATTACGACACAATGCCTCCACTTAAGTTTATGTTCACAGGACAAGACTGCCGAAGATCATCAGCTGTAATTATTTGCGTCAAGAGTAAAATTGAGTAGTATAAGAGTATTTTTACTTCTTATCTAGTTTTATTTAACTGGCACCTGTCTCGAAAAACTTCAGAGATTCGATACATTTATTCAAATTTGTGGTATTGAATTCTATATATCAAAGTGTCCCAAATTTAGGAAGGACCTCATAAAGATTAGTTGTCGAAAGGTTCACTTTAAAAATCATTCCTCGAGAACGCCAAATTGAAATCAGGCGTTAAAAGATAATTTTCTTGTTTATTCTCTAACGATTTCAACGTAAGAGCTTACAAAGTATAAATAATCCCCCCCCCCTCTCTCTCTCTCTCTCTCTCTCTCTCTCTCTCTCTCTCTCAAGTCAAGCTTAAAATATTTCCACATTGTCAATTTGCGTTTGTGTATCTTTCTTCTTGTGCTTTAACAAAATATCTTCTTAGTGTCTGAAAGGATTTGGTTGAAACATGATAGAAACAATCACATAGTGACCCTCCTTATTATGTTGGACTTTGATCAATATTGAGGACTAAAATGAGGATAAATATCCTAAAATAAAGTTTGCATTAAAGGGTGTTGCCTGTCTTTGTGTGTGTCTTCAACCTAATGCTGTATGTATGTGTTTTACACTCCTTCTATACTTCAAAATACGCTGAATGTCGAAATTTTAAGTCTCTTTGATTTGAGGATCGCTTAAATTGCACAAATAATCCACTGCATTATTTCATAATCGTTTTAGTCTTAACGTTAATGAAGATGTGTAATCGTGTAATCTTGCGTGAGAAATAATAAGTTCAGCCTGTCACATGAAGCTTACGTTATTAATAATCCCCCACTTAGCTGTTGTTGAAATCAGTTTTAATCTTTGGCTTTATAGGAGATAAAAGACAGGTTATGGTAGAATTTAAAAGAAAGAAAGTGGCGACTGATGATGTTATAGAGAAGAAATACCATCTGGAAGGAGGAGATGGGAAGTTAATCCAGTATTGAATCGTTAATTAAAGCGAAACTAACCAAGATTATATAGATTTTTTCTGGACCAAACTTTATCTCTGATTGGAGTCAAATCAAAGGCTTATCCTTGTGTAACACTTTTAATCATATTGAAACCTACATTTGGATGCCTCAACAAATAATAGGCAAATACAAGAGAAATATCTTGCAGTACTGTTTCGGGGTATTAAGAAAAGAACGAGCCATGATTAAAAAGAAATACAATTTAGATGAAATACTATATTGGAGAGAGAGAGAGAGAGAGAGAGAGAGATAGAGAGAGAGAGAGAGAGAGAGAGAGAGAGAGAGAGAGAAATTAATCTCAGGATCCTAGATGAGACTAATAATTAATCGTTGTGGAATGCGAGTTGAATATATGTCTAATGGAATGTGTGTATAATTTTTCAGACTGGAGTTGATTAAAGTCTGTGGCCGGTTAGATTAAATTTCTTGGTGCTTTTTACACAGAATCCTCGGACGTAGATTTGTCTTAGATGAGAACTTCGTCTAATTTTTTAGAATTATGACAATATGAATTTTACACATGAGATATTTATAATTTCAGATATTAAGTCACCCCACTTGCAGCATAAATAAGTCTAGGATTGAATCCTTTTTAGGGAAAAAAAATTTATGTATTCCTTCTAAGCGTATGTTATTCGCATGGTAAGGTAAAGTTGTTACTTTGTATTTTGTGATTATTTTTAGGGTAATATTCGAAACAACAGAGCCATGGAAAAAATTAATAAACCCTTAAATGAGTACACCAACGCTTCATTTGAATCAATGATATATATATATATATATATATATATGAATATATATTTATATATAAATATGCATATATATATATATATATATATATAATATATATACTGTGTATATATATACATATATATATATAAATATATATGTGTATATATATATATATATATATACTGTGTATGTATATATACATATATATATAAATATATATATATATATATATATATATATATTGTTCCAACACAAATACTTACCGAGAATTACTTTCTTAGGAGAGTCACTTGGTGACCTCTTTCTCGACCATTTTTGGTGCCGAAATCCCTCACCCCGTTCTCCATACAGGCCTACCCCCGCCGCCACAGAATGCGCCCCGAGGGCAGGATTAGGGCAGGTCACTGCCTCTCTGGGCCATTCTCCTCATTCAGTCCTTGGTCGTGAGGTAGTGAACACCTCACTCTGTACTCTTATACTCGATCCTTTGTGCGCATTTAGTGTTCCACGTGTTCCCACCGTGGGGACTTGTGTTTTTTCGCAGTGTACTTCCCAAGTGTTCCTGTGCGTTCACTTTTCAACCGTGTCCTTACCCGGTGTTTAATTCATTTCCTTAGTGCTTGTGTCGTGCGTTGTGTGCGTTATGGAACTGTATTCCTTGATTTTCTTCAAGGAATTGATAGCTGAAAGGAAAACTTTTTTTACATAAATCATTCTTCCTCCCCTTATCCTCGGTGTTGCCGTGTAGGGGCAACTTATGTTCCTCTTCAACCACGTGTCAGGACTACTGGTCCTGGAACGTAGTGCAGTGAGTGCACTTCGGCACTAAAAGGAAGAATACATCCAAGAGGCTCATAGGAAGACGAGCCTCTCCTCGCCAACTTAATTCCCGATGTCTCGTCGAATAGAGATTCTTATACAGCCATCTTCCCCTACCCAGAGTAGGGGACGAGGTAAGTCAGTTGCGGGGAAGTGCCCATTGCTCTTCCCCAAGAGTTTGAGTGGGTGCGGTATAGCACCAAGAGGAAGTAGGCGACGAAGGGTTCGCCTAAGAAGACTAGCGCCGCCGGGCGTCCCGCCTGGCTGAGCTTCCCTCCCACCCTCTCCTACCCAGAGTAGGAGACAAGGTTGGTTTATTGTGTAGAAGATAACTCTTAAGAAGTAGTTCGAGGTAAGTACTACTTTCGGGAGTGTGTGGGGAGACGGAGTCCTGGTGCAAGCAGACCACGTCTCCTCTGATGACCCCATGTGGGGGAAAATGTCTCTAATTCTTCTCCAGTCTCTTAGCGTATTTTTCAGTCTCTTCTGCAGCCGAGGGCCTCGCCGAGAAGGAGCCTCCCAGGTCTGTCTTGCAGCGTCCCCCGGACCGACAACCCAGGGTTTTTCTCACCACGAAGGCCATCCTCCAGACGCAGATATAACCCTCGCAGGGAGAAATGCGAGAAGGCCTCTTCAGGCAGGCGTAAGACCGCGAAGCCTTCGGTTCACCCCGCCAACGGGTGTAACCGAGCTTCTTTACGGGCAGCCTGGCCGAATCAGCACAGCTGGTTCGGCCCTCGGACTTAAAAGGAACGGTTCCCTCCGTCGGGTCAGCCCACGGGGATCCGCGTCCGCGTCCCCCAGCCCGCCCGCAAGTGTAACCGGGCCTCTTTACGGGCAGCCTGGCCGAATCAGCACAGCTGGTTCGGCCCTCGGACTTAAAAGGAATGGTTCCCTCCGTCGGGTCAGCCCACGGGGATCCGCGTCCGCGTCCCCCAGCCCGCCCGCAGGTGTAAGCGGGCTTATTTACGGGCAGCCTGGCCGAATCAGCACAGCTTGTTCGGCCCTCGGACTTAAAAGGAACGGTTCCCTCCGTTGGGTCAGCCCACGAGGATCCGCGTCCGCGTCCCCCGGAGAGAATACACTGAAAAGGAAACTTACTATATTTCTATACACAAATATATACATAAACATAAAGAATGTTTATATATATATTAAGTATAAGAAAAAGTAAGTAAAGACAAAAAGCATTAATGGCTGCCAAAGCGAGGGTGGGAGCAGACACCTCTGCCCATCACCCGAGCGAAAAGTAAAGTGAAGTAGTTCACCGGTGTGTGAGGGGGGAGGGGTAGCTAGCTACCCCTCCCCTACCCCCTCGCTAACTAACGAAGGGGTAGTAAACCCTCATTAAAATTCTAATGGCTCGCCATTTCAGCTACGCCGAAAGTAATACCCTATTTAAATAGCGTGATTTGTATTTCGGTTACGGAACAAATAAGCATAAAAATCTAGGATACATTCAACAATTTTTCATATTTCAATAACTTGAACATTTCCATGAAACTTTTATATTCTTGAACCATTTTTACAAACCTATTATATTTTTAAACCATTTTTCAAGTTGGAATTTACTTTTATTGTTTAAAACTGGTAGAGTTCATGATGGGCTAAGATGTTTGAATAACTTATTCAGAAAGGAATGTGGATAACAGCTTTGACCTTTGATAGGGTTGAAATTGCCTTGCAATTACAAATTAATTTTATTGAACCAAGTCTGAAAAACCAAAACTATCAAATATAGAAAAGTGTCAGTTTCCCTTTGACAACCATCTAATTTCTAGAAAGTATTTACCAATAAACGTTCAAACTCATCATCATCAATCCAAAGCTTAAAAAACAGTCTGGAATTGAGAGTGTGCCTTACTTTTATTCTATACAGCTGTAATAGTATTTATTGATTTATTAAGCATACCACCTAGGTTTTTTGCTAACAGATGCTTCCTGTGGATTACACAGTGCACCATAAGCATTGGTAAAATTTTTTCAAGAAACTGTTGAAGGCACGATGATAAATTATCACCAGTGGTGCCCAATCTGAGATTAGAAAGTGGGAAGTTTTTTTTCTCTTAGAAAAAAAAATTCTCAGCCACATTGAATACCGATTCTCGTTTAGTGAAGTTTTCTTGCAAATAACAGCTCTTACACCAACTTTTCATCCCTGATAAAACGAACATACACAGGAAGCACTCATTTCCCTGTATCAAGGACTTTAACTGCAAGCTAAATTCTGTTATGGAAACAATGTTGCAGATTTGTTTTCATTATTTTTAGCCATTTCATCTATTTTATGACCGAATTATCACAGGAATAGCTATTTGATCAGGTAACAAATAAAACTGCCAAACTTATTATTGCATCACTGGGCCCCAACAACCCCCTTTTTGCATCATCTGCCACCAATAGAGGAAAAAAAAAAAAAACTCAAGGGAGTGGTACTGCCCACCTTGGCTCATTACCCAATCTTGGCTTACAAGGACGGCCTACTTTCTTGACTACTTCAGGCTCATGACCC
The DNA here is from genome assembly GCF_036898095.1 of Palaemon carinicauda. Taxonomy (NCBI): domain Eukaryota; kingdom Metazoa; phylum Arthropoda; class Malacostraca; order Decapoda; family Palaemonidae; genus Palaemon; species Palaemon carinicauda. Next base: position 367,249 of record NW_027171938.1, read on the forward strand.
AATCTTGACTTACAAGGACGACCTACTTTTTTGACTACTTCAGGCTCATGACCCAATCTTGGTTTACAAGGACGGCTTACTTGCTTGACTTTAGGCTCATGACCCAATCTTGGCTTACAAGGACGGCCTACTTTCTTGACTACTTCAGGCTCATGACCCAATCTTGGCTTACAAGGACGGCCTACTTTCTTGACTACTTCAGGCTCATGACCCAATCTTGGTTTACAGGGACGGCTTACTTTCTTGACTTTAGGCTCATGACCCAATCTTGGTTTACAAGGACGACCTACTTTCTTGACTTCTTTAGGCTCATGACCCAATTTTGGTTTACAAGGACGGCCTACTTTCTTGACATAATTACGGAGATTGTTACGTGGCCGTCCTACAGTTTTTTTCATAACGCTACGAGCCTCATCGGGCTTATTCAATTTTCTAGGTCGAAAATTATAGTTGTGCATTATTATAATTTCCTTTTTGTTTTTACTTCTTAAATTATAAGGCATTTTTTGTTTGTGATGTTTGAAGCTAATTTCCTTATTATTCAATCGTAACTTTTTTCTCTTTCTTGAAGGCCTTTTGAAGGTTAGGTTTATGCCTTCATAATCATCCCACTCTTCCTCGGTGTTAAATTCCCTACATTCAACCTCTTCAAGAAGGTCATGATCATTGAGACCAAGCTCTCTTTTCTGCTTAAGCAGTGTCTTTTCTACCTCTCTTTCTATGGAATCATCCATCGACATAGTAACTAGGCCGTCATCACTGTCGTCATCCAGTTGTAAATCACACTCTTCTTCCTTTTCTTTCAAGGCAAGCCGTGAGACAGCAAAATATACTTTTCTATAATTGTATCCAAACTATTTTTGGCCTTTTTTAGACCCCTTTCAATTCCATAAACGTCACTTGCCTCTTCATACACATCCTGAAAACATTGAAAAAAACTTTATTAAAAAAAAAATTTAAAATTATCATTCCAAATAAAACATTTCTGTACTTCCATAAGTTCAATGAACTTAGCATTGGTGTGTTGCAGATTGAAAGATTCAAGAATTTTTAGAATTCAAATCACTTTTCTGAATTAATGAAGAATGACAGAAAAGTTGTGCTGAACAGGGACATGTTATACAGTACTTTCAGCAAGCCAGACCACATATTGTAAGAGGGTCACAATCCAAGAAAAATGAATGTGGTATAAGAATTTAGATCTACTAAACTTTCAAGTGTTAAATGCATACAACAGTGAAATTATATAGGCTTAAGCCTCATGAGATTATTAAAATTTCCTGATAAATTTTCTAACAGTTAATGTTCTTAAAGTGAAATATTCTTGCAGACTGGTGCAACATGACTACACTTACGGGTGGTGCCAAGTGTAATACTGTTGTAGGGAAAGGGAAATCTGAAGTTGTTCATGATGAGAGGTACCATAGGGAAGTAACTCGGAACTACTTTTTTGGGAGGATTCACTGGATTCTAAAAATATGTTATCCTTTACAGTGGATTCAATGGATTTTCAAGACTTAAAGATGGAAGCAAGTGATATCAAGAAAGTGATCCATAGAGTGAAAGTCAACTCTTCAAAATGATTTCAAATACCAGCACAACAATCCCTCAGCTATAGGTGGTGTTCCATTCCTTGGAACCTGCCACTCCACCAATTACATTACCACATATGACAAATTCGTAGATAATTTGTATTTTTCCTAACCATACAAACCTTAGCTATTTAAATAGGGTATTACTTTCGGCGTAGCAAAAATGGCGAGCCATTAGAATTTTAACGAGGGTTTACTACCTCCTCACTAGTTATCAAGGGGTTATGGGAGGGGTAGCTAGCTACCCCTCCCCCCTCACACACCAGTGAACTAGATCACTTTGCTTAAAGGTTGGACTTCCCGGGGGACAGGGCTGGCAGGCAAGTTTGATTAAATAGCTAAGGTTTGTATGGTTAGGAAAAATACAAATTATCTACGAATTTGTCATTTGATTCGTAACCGAAATACAAACCAGGCTATTTAAATAGGGTGACTTACCCCTTAGGAAGGGTGGTAGGTCCCAGCCGTTACTGGCTTTTTGGCTTTTGCCCGGGGACTCAGTATCTGAGTGTGTAGAACTCGAGATAAGGAGTCCCTGCACCTCGCAAGTACCTTCCTCTGCAAAGGCCGCGGCCTACGTAAGCGTGTGTGTGAAGGAATGAAGAGTGACTCGTCCTAGGAAGTTGACCTGGAGTCCATTAGACGGAATTCTAGGTTAGGACGTTCCCAATACCACCTCGTAAGGGTATGGGGGACGCGACAGTATTATTTTAATACTAGGACCACAAGGAAGCATGGTTTACCTGCAGTGGTTTGAGGTCAGCTGTGCAGAGAACCCAGGATGCTGCTTTCCCCAAGAGAGGGGAGGATGAAGAAAAGAATAAGGGCCAGGCATATCTTTTCATTCATGCAGACTAGCACCGGGTAACAATGCCCTCAACCTTCTGCTGCTTGTCCATTAAGGAGCCTGAGGTTTAAACCAGCTGTTTTGCAGCTACCACAGGGCCTATAGAGAACGTATCGAGCCTCCTGTGGGTCACGTCTTGCAGGTAGTGGGCTGTGAAGGTCATTTGACGCTTCCAAACCCCTGCTTGTAGAACCTGCGTCACTGAGTAGTTTCTCTTGAATGCCAGGGACGTAGCGATGCCTCTGACATCATGTGTTCTAGGGTGACGTGACGGAGGAGGGTCTGGATTTAGGGAATAGTGGATGACCCTGCGAATCCATGCTGAGATAGTGTTCTTATTGACCCTCCTCTTCGTCCTTCTTGTGCTCACAAACAATGCTTGCACTTGAGGACGAATTGCAGCTGTTCTCTTAAGATAGAGCCTCAGACTCCTTACTGGGCACAGTAGGAGATGGTCTGGGTCATCTGTTACAGAACGGAGATTCGAAATCCGGAAAGAGTCGAACCGTGGTTCCGGCACTCCTGGATTTCGAGTCTTAGCCACAAACTCAGGGACGAACCTGAACATTTCCTTTACCCATCCCCTTGAATGGGCGATGTCATACGAGAAACCATGAAGTTCGCTGGCTCGCTTGGCCGAGGCCAAAGCAAATAGGAACACCGTCTTCCAAGTCAGGTGGCGATCAGAAGCCTGGTGTAATGGTTCGACGGAGGTCTCTTAAGAGACGTGAGGACTCGAACCACGCTCCCTGGAGGAGGTCTCACTTCCGACTGAGGTCAGGTAAGTTCATAACTTCGTATGAATGGTTCCAGCGAGGGGGAAATGTCCATTTCTTTTAGCCTGAAGGCAAGACTTAAGGCTGAGTGATAGCTTTTTACTGCCAAGACTGAATGGCGCATCTCTTCCCGCAAATACACGAGATGGGATAGCTGTAGTGAAAAGGTACCTCCCTGCTTGTTGATGTAAGCCACTACCATGGTGTTGTTGCTCCTCACCACCACGTAGTGAATCGCCAGATACTGTTGGAACTGTTGAAGTGCCAGAAATATGGGCTTCATCTCTAGCAGGTTTATGTGGAGGTACTTTTCTGATTCTGACCATAGGCCTTAGGTCCTGTGGTTCAGGACGTGGGCTCCCCACCCTTCTTTTGAGGCGTTCGAGAACAGCATCAAATCCGGGGGGAGGACGAGAAGATCCACTCCCTTTCTGGGGATCGTGACCTTGATTCCACCGGGACTTGGGCCTCCATTGCAGGGATCTCATCCTGAGGCGCCCATTTGGAACTAGACGGGCCAGGGAGGAAAGGTGACTGAGAAGACGTAACCATGATTGGGCTGGGAGTTCTTCTCGTCTGAGGAAAGGATCTGCAACTATCCTCAGCCTTGCTATCCTGTCGTCTGATGGAAAGGCTTTGTGGAGATTGGTGTCCATGATCATACCCAGATATACCAGTCGTTGAGATGGAGGCAGAAAGTCTTCTCAAGATTTACCATGATCCCTAGATCTTGGCAAAGTCTCAGAAGCTTATCCCGGTGTCGAAGAAGGGTAGACTCCAAGTCTGCCAGGATCAGCCAGAGGATAGCAGAGGAGACGGATACCGATCCTGTGTGCCCACGAAGAGATCAGGGTGAACACTCTGGTCAATACCTGAGGTGCTGTGGAGACCGAACACAGCACCTTGAACTGGTAGATCTTGTTGTCCAGGCTTAATCTTAAGTACTTCTTGGTGACGGATGGATTGGGATCTGGAAGTACGCGTCCTTCCGATCCAGTGTACACATGAAGTCTTGTGGTCTCACTGCAAGTCTGACCGTGTCTGCTGTCTCCATGCTGAACGGAGTTTGTTTGCCAAACCTGTACAGAGATGAGAGGTCGATGACTGGTCTCCAGCCTCCAGACGCCTTCTTTACAAGATAGAGTCTACTGAAAAAGCCTGGGGAACCGTCGACGATCTCTTGGAGAGCATCCTTCTTTAGCATGGTTTCGACTTCTGCCCGTAGGGCTAGCCCCCTTTGCCGATCCCATGGCACAGGAGCTCAACGACACTGGATTCGCTGTCAGGGGAGGTACAGATGTATTGAACGGGACGCGATATCCCTGACTGATTGCGGAAATCGTCCAGGAATAGGCCCCGAGTTACTGCCACCTGAATGCGCAACTTTGTAGGCATCGCCCCACTGGTGGACATGCAGGGGGATTGCCAATCCTAGCGTTTGCGACCTCGGCCACTGCCTAAAGGATTCTTGCCACCCCCTGGTTCTTTACCCCTTCTTGTCTTCGACAGGAAAAGGCTGCTGTTTGGATACCGTCGTGTTTGCTGCCACTGCCAATTTCGTCGTCTTGGACGGGTGAGGTATTTGAGGTGCTGGAGGTTTGTAGGGCTTTGTTGTGAGAGCCCTTAGGAGGAGAGAGTTCTGATTGTCGGCGCTTGCGCGTAAGAAGATCGTCGGCGCTTGCGCGCGTAAGAAGATCGTCGGCTCGGGGAACCATCAGAGCCTGCGCGCGGACAATCGTCGAAGCTTACGTGCGTAGGAAGATCGTCAGCTCTAGCATGCCAAAGAAGATCGTCTGCCAAGAAGATCGTCGGCGCTTGAAGATTGTCAGCGCTTGCGCGCGTAAGAAGATCGACAGCGCTTGCGCGGGTAAGAAGATCGTCAGCGCTCGCGAAAGAAGATCATCGGCCAAGAAGATCGTCAGCGCTCGCTCGCAAAAGAAGATCATCGGCCAAGAAGATCGTCGGCAATTGCGCGCGTAAGAAGATCGTCGGCGCGGGGAACCATCGGAGCCTGCGCGCGGACAATCGTCGAAGCTTACCTGCGTAGGAAGATCGTCAGCGCTAGCATGCAAAAGAAGATCGTCTGCCAAGAAGATCGTCGGCGCTTGAAGATTGTCAGCGCTTGCGCGCGTAAGAAGATCGACAGCGCTTGCGCGCGTAAGAAGATCGTCAGCGCTCGCGAAAGAAGATCATCGGCCAAGAAGATCGTCAGCGCTTGCTCGCAAAAGAAGATCATCGGCCAAGAAGATCGTTGGCACTTGAAGATCGTAGGCGCTCGAAGATCGTCGGCGCTTGCGCGCGTACGAAGATTGTTGGCTTAAGAAGATCATCGGCGAGCACGAGCGCGCATGCGCTAGGATGAAGGGGCAGCTGACAGGACGATCAGGAACTGGGACGATCAACACTGGAAGTTCTGGTGAGCGCTTGAGCGCTAACTCAGGAATAGTCCCTGGAACAGGATTCCTCTGGATGGAAGTCTCAGGAACAGCAGGAACAGTAGGCGAGCGCGGGAGAACTTCTAAGTGAAGGGAACACGCCCATGATGATGTCCTAGAGAGACGGCAGCAACAGCAGACTCCCCAGGCACCAACAGGGCAGCTCTGTTTCGTTGGCACACTTTAGGCAAACGAAGAAAAACTGCATCGTTAACTGGGGAAAAAAATAAATAATTAGTTAACAGAAATTCCTCCGGGAGGAACTCCAAAGAGAAAACCCCGAGGGAATAGAAAACATAAGATTTAAAAATAAAGTATGCGCCCTCCTCCCCTACTGACATTCAGGGGAGAAGGGGGACGGCGGAGAACTGTAACAAAAAACGGATTTTGAGCGAAGCGAAAAATCTATTTTTGGTGAGATAGCCATGTCGTCCTGATGGAAGTTCCTTCATTAGTAGCTTCTTAGGTTATATGTGACTACAGTGATATATCCCAGAGAATTTACCGAAGGTACCCAGAATTCTAACTTCTGGAGCGAATATCCCTTAAAATTCTAAGAAGGGATATCACGTAAGGACGTAATGGCACACCTCATAGCAATCTGCACCCCAGATAGAGTTTACGTTCGATGAGATGTGGCAAAAATAAAAGGGGGGCCCTTCAAAGGCCATCCCCGTTCCCTACTACTATCGATAGTACAACAGCGCCATCTCTACGATAGTGGCCATTCCTTGTAGCATTGAGCATAGGCTGTTACAAATACAGTACTTACGGGAGGGAACTGAAGATGTCTTCTGCAGAAGAGATGGGTGGGTCCATCAGGACGACATGGCTATCTCACCCAAAAATAGATTTTTCGCTTCGCTCAAAATCCGTTTTTTGGGCTCAAGCCATGTCGTGCTGATGGAAGCGCCATGTCGTGCTGATGGAAGCATACCAGAGCATTAATGTATCTGTGGATTTTTCATCAGTGCCTAAACCTTATATCAACCTTTTCAATGGTCATACTGACCATATGAGACTTGTGACAATACCGTTATATGTCATCATCACTAATCATAAACAATGTTAGTGCTTCCTGCCTCCTACAGGGAAGAGTCATCTAGACAGTTGAAAAGGGATTTCAAGGTTAACATAAATAGTATGACCAAACTTAAGTATCCACTGAATATACAAATAGTCTCAAGTTGTATATTTGGTCAAAAAGACATCAGTGTCTCTTATGTCTAACCTTAGATGCATACAAAAATGTGAAGGATGCATCCTAAGCAAATAAAAAGTCTGGCATGTATAGATACAATTGTCTGGCAAAGATGGAAGCACTACATTCAGATAGACAGTTATTTTAAATAAATGACTACAAGAGATAGTTAGCAAAACGAATGTAGTTTGACAATGGGATTATACCTGAAACAAGTACAGGAATCGTATTCTTTCTTGAAGGAATGAAGTCAAGAAATGCCACTCTAGATTGAAGAGAAGGTAAAAGATAACTGCTCTTCATAAAACCTGTACTGGTTACCATTAACTGCCCTATGTACTTCGTACACCGGCACTAGAGCTATCTGTATAATTCCACACCTGGGATTTTAGAACAGAGCTAGTGCTACCATGGTAACACATAAATAAAAGAAGGCATACTTAAAAAGGATGACTTCCTCTCCCCTTAATTGACAGTCCCAGTCAATGATCTGTTCTTCGTAGAATAAACGGCCTAATAAATAAGTTACCTGACGTCACCACATATTGCTTCAGATCATGTACTAGCAAAGCATGTGTTTGTAGAACATCCTGGATGATTCCTATCCAGAACATGTCCGAAGACAAGTGAGGACTCAAACCAAAAAGTGTATCACAAAAAATTAGGGGGCAGGTTTTAAAACACTACCTGCCGCCACTACAAAGTGTTTCAGTTCATGCACTTGTTTTGCGTAGTGTTTGTAAAACACCCTGGATGATTTCCATCCAGTGTATGAACGAAGACGTTCAAAGTCCATGTACTGAAAGAAGCTCAGTGATGAAGGAATCTTTCTCGGATCATGACCTGCGGGAGTACTCTCCGGATCCGCTCTACGAATAAAGTAGGTGAGCTTCGCCCTTAGTTGATTTAAAGATAAATTTGATCCCGAAGTTTCTCCTCTAAAGAGCTGACCTCCCCTGAAGTCTGAAGTTCTACGAAGATAGACCTTTAGACACTCTACAGGACATAGAGAGACATCTTCCTTCAGAGGACAGATTCTCCAGGGACCCCACCTCTTAGTGGGTAGCTCGTTTTTAGCGAGAAATGATGGATCAGGGAAGAGATTGAGATCTCCTAAATCTGTGAACTGGATGTGGCCCTCATCTCTCGATAGAGCCACTATTTCACTAACTCTAACCCCAGAGGCTATTGCAAACAGGAAAATAACCTTTTGGGTTAGATCCTAAGAGAACAATCTTCATTGTTCACCGATAAGGCATAATGTAAGACCTTGTCCAAAGACCAAGAGATGGGCTTTGGTGGTGCTGCAGGTCTAAGTCTAGCACATGCTTTTGGAATCTTGTTAAAGATTTAATTTGCCAGATCCACTTGGAAGGCATATAGGAGAGGTCTAGTCAAGGCCGATTTGCACGTATTTATCGTATTGGCCGCCAACCCCTGGCTATGAAGGTGGACAAAGAAGGACAGACAGAAGTTCATAGAAATTTCTTTCGGTCCTGTTGATTTGACAAACTCCACCCACTTCTTCCAGGAAGACTCATATTGTCTTTTAGTAGACTTAGCCTTGTATTCTTCTAAGAATCCTATATTGCCTTCTGAGATCCCAAACCTTTTTCAAGCGGTGTATTCTTCTAAGAATCCTATATTGCTTTCTGAGATCCCAAACCTTTTTCTAGCGTTGTATTCTTCTAAGAATCTTATATTGCCTTCTGATATCCCAAACCTTTTTCTAACCACTAGTGCAAGAAATTCATGAAATGAAGGGTTTGGGTTCCCTTTGATAAACCGAACGCAGTTAATTTCTGAACCTCCGGAAATATACCTATGATCGGAGCTAGGACCGGCCTCATCTAGTCTATCAGACCCATTAGAGGAACCTCGTATGGGGCTATTTATCGAGGTAGTTTCTTGAAGACGCTCGTGATGAAGAGGTCGAACTGCAGTTCCGGGACTTGTTCCCATTTGTGAGGGAATATGTCTGCGTCCATGGACCATTCCAACTCTATCGCCTTGGACCGTGATAGAGTATCCACCGCCACATCGTGGATCAAATGTAAATGAACTGCTGTTAGGTGCCATCCCTTTAGGATAAGGATGGGTAACATCACTAAGACTGTACGAGACGTTCGATTGTGACGTCTTAATATCGCTTCGGTTTACCAGCTCAGACGTAGGGAGTCTGATCTGTGTGGAGGGTGCTTCCCCGCCCACGAAAGGACCAGCAGAGTCCTGGGACTTTCGTGTTTTAACTTTTGCTAAAGAAGCGATTAAAGAGGTACCGATCTCAGTCTTTTTTTTATCTCTTCAAGTGTTTGATGCATGTTTTCTCCAGGCTCTTAACGCATCTTTCCGATGTGCACTTTGCACTGTCTGTCACTATTGCGAACTGGGGAAAGTTTAGCACTTTTCCTTGTTGGCATTTTGGGAATCTGATCGATTAGCTGAATCTCCTGACAGACCTCGTGAGCTCCTTTTAACTTCCTGAGGGAAAAAGGGGCTGATGTGACTGAGGGCTTCGATGGTTTTTTAGCCATCGAAACCCTAGAGCTGGAGAAAGTCGAGACTTCTAGAAGCATATCTTGCATCTGCAATGTCCCAGGAACCGGGTCATCACTATGAAGATACTTAGGACTGTGAGTGTGATACGTATCTATTCTAGGATGAATGTTACTCTCTGTGACATGAATCCTAGGCAGGAGGAAGGGGGGTGGTTGACTGGAAGGTTCCAGAGGACACCTTTCAGGTCTGTCAAGACTACGAACACCCTTAGTTGGAACAAGGTCCATATGTTCAGAAGGATTAACATTCAGAACTTGCAGATTATTATGAACTTGTTGAGTAGAGACAGGTTCAGAATGACTCGGAGACTTCTTGAGTCCTTCTTGTGAACACAAAATAGCCTTCCCTGGGACTCGATGAGCCGTAGCTTTCTTACTACCTGTATCTCTATAGCTCTCAGGTATTGTAAATTGCAACATATCGACTACTGTACCTATGTCATGCAGTCTTATCATTATGCTGTCTACAAGGCAGCATATGACAGCAGGGTCCATCTAGCACTAGATGGAACAGAAAAATAAAGACATCCTACTCGGGTCATTTGCTGTAGTCTTCCTACTATATTAATCATAGAGTTTCCTGATCAGGGAGACTCAATTAAAAAGGGGCTGTACCCTTTACAGGATAAGAGTGTATTACTCATGCCTGAAATATTTAATATTGCAGGATAATCCTAAAACTGATTTCTAATCAGGATATTGAAGAAATCATATTCATTCAATATAGGATTAGGCTTAGCAATTGCCCGAATTGGATATCCAAAATATATTGGAAAAAACCACTAGTATAAGAAATATAGTAGTTTTCTATCTACAGTATTTTCTATACTGAGATATACTGGCTATCTATATAACCTATACAGCAGTATATCCGGCATGTTGCCGGTCTGGCTAGGATATGTCTGCATACCTTGCAGACCTAGCGAGACAGAGAGACAGTCAGTATGGAAAAAAGGGCTATCCTTTACTGTAACTATATACAGTAATTAAGGAAGAAAAGTCTAATAGACTACCGTTTTACCGAAAGGAGGTTCTAATAGAAGGGGAGAATGTAAAATTCAGGCTTCTATATAGCTATAGTACTGTTGCCAGCAACCCGCCGACAGTACTGGTACAGTCGGCGCGCCGCGTTGCCGGCCCAGCCGACAGCATACAGGCAACAGAACCTATAGCTACAGTCCAAGGGAGGACTGAGAACCTCGGGGACAGAAGGGACTAACCACTCACAGCCATCATGGGCGCCACTGGCGTCCAGGCCGGCAACTGGTGACAGTCCATGATTGTCGGCAGCCATCTTGATTGCCGGCCAGGCCAGCAAAAGGCTATCATGCCGACAACCGCCGACAACGTCAGCAGTCGCCGACAACGTCAGCAGTCGCCGACAACGTCGGCAACCGCCGGCAATGTTGGCAGCTGCCGACAGTCCATGACTGTCGGCAGCCATCTTGGTTGTCGGCCAGGCCGGCAAAAAGGGCTATCATGCCGACAACCGCCGGCAACGTCGGCAGCTGACGTTGTACCGCCGACAACGTCGGTAGCCGCCGGCAAAGTCGGCTGCTGCCGACAGTCCATGACTGTCGGCAGCCATCTTGGTTGTCGGCCAGGCCGGCAGGCGGCAGTGTGCCCTGCCGTCAGCCAGGATGAGAGAGGTAGTCTGGCTGCATCCAGCACTCTACCGTTAAGGAAAGAATGCAAGATGTCAGCCTAAAAGGCAATGGATAAACCATTAAAAAGGGGTGAGGGGAAGGGGAAAAGGGTCCTGTAACAATGGTGAAAGGAACTGTCAAACTTGGCAGTCCTAGCACCTATAAAAGGAACTCTGTTTATGTATGGTATCGACAGAATCCGGGTGCTAGGAGAGACTCAGTTCTCCAACCCAGAGACTGCCGACACAGTCAAGGGGAGGGGGCGACACTGCGCCTCCTCCCACAAAGAAAAACAGGATTCCAGTGCCACGTTATCTTAGGCTAAAAGGGAATTACTTTCAGCCCAAGGACCCTCTTAATGAGAGATTGCCTTGATGAAGTCATTGAGCTTCAGCACGGCATTTCATTCCCGTGCTAAAACTTGGTGACGGGCAAGAGGGCTCTCGAACTTGGGGAAATTGCTCCCCCAGTTCGAATCTAAATTTCTCTCTTTCACCTTTTTCTTTTTCTCGATATTACTTATCCTAATTTCATAAACTTTTTTTAGTCTTGCTTTCCAAACTCTATGAGAAAAATTTCCTTCATTATATGTGTGTATATATTATGTACATATATATTTATTATTTTTTTTTTTTCTCCTATGGCTTGGATGTTTTTACATCCATTTTAGCCCCGGCGGGATGTTCATACATCCTTTTTTGCTGCCTACTTTGATGAGTGGGAGGAGGTATCACGGTTGGGAGGTGTTTGCATTCAAAGCTATATGTGAGAGTATTGGATGATTTCAACCATCCCAAAGATGGTTTGGACCTTTTTGGCGGAACTATTCTCAAGTGTTGGGTCTTCGGAATCCAGGGGGATCCAATGCTTGGGATAGGACTCTCGGCTTTCGGCCGGAAGCCCGTCATTATAGATATGGGGAGGATGATTCCATAATTTCTTGGTCTCAGTCCTAACAGGCGGGTTCAGCTTACACCTGTGCCTTTATATCTGTTTTGATGCTATCCTTCGGGTAGGGTATGGAGTGGACCATCTGGGAAGTATACTCTCATTGTGCCGATAGTGGAGAGTGCAAATTTCCTTTCCGACGTGTGATGGCCTAACATTCTCGAGCAGGTACATCAAACTAACCCTTTTCTCTCTCTTTCGTCTAATGGATTCTTTAAGGAACGAACCCCCATCCCCTGGATACGCTGACTGTCCCCTGGCACTGTTGACGACCTCTGTTAATGTGATAAGGGAAAGCTCTGTTGATGACCTCGGAACGGGAAAGGACCATTCTACTGATATTTCTAAATCGAGTAATTTGGGTAACATGAGGAAACTTCGAATCCTCCATGTTACACAAATTTCAATAGAGACAAATTATGATGATCTATGTAAAGCATTTGAATGCTATGGATGCATAAAAGAAATAAGGATGAAACTTGAAGCTGAAACTTGGGATTCATGGATATCTTATAGTAGTTATGACGAAGCATTTAGTGCAATAAGTAACTTGAATAATATTAAAATTAATAACTTGAATGTCGCGGCTGCTCTCTGCGATAAGGTACCAAAAGATTTGGATGTGTACAGGCCTGCCGATTGGTTGGAAAAAGACGCAGATTTAGTTATGCCCTCCCAGAGAAATCCAAAACCACCGATGTGGCTTATAGCTGAATCAAAGGGGTTACAGGGAATTATTTTTAAATATGCAAATTGATTCAGAAAAAAAGTAGGAACTATTGCACCAGGCGATATATCTCGTTTCGGAAAAAATAGTTTCCTTATCCATGCCAAATCCAGTACACAGTCGGTAATATTGTCCAATATGAAAATAAGTAATGATGACATTAAGTTAGATGTCAAACCCCACCTAAATTTTAGCTACGGAAGGGGTGTAGTTTTTAACAGAGATCTATATAATTTTACAGAGGAGGAGATACTGGCCATGTGTCCATTAAATGTATGGAAAGTTCATAAAGTCCCACCCTCTTAATGAGAGAATGCCTTGATGAAGTCATTGAGCTTCAGCACGGCATTCTATTCCCGTGCTGAAACTTGGTGACTGGCAAGAGGGCTCTCGAACTTGGGGAAATTGCTCCCCCAGTTCGAATCTAAATTTCTCTCTTTCTTATCTTTTTCTTCCTCTTTATATTGCTTCAACTTTCTCCTATTATTATAAACTTTCTTTCATGATGCTGTCCCAACCCTATGAGTAAAATTTTCCATATGTATATGTGTATATTTTTACATATATATGTATGTGTATTTATTTATTTTTTTTTTCTCTCTATGGCATGGATGTTTTTACATCTGTTATCGCCACTTGGGCGGATGTTTCTACATCCGGTATTGTTGCCTGCTTTAATGAATGTGAAAGGTGTCACGGTTGGGAGGTGTTTGTGCTCAAAGCTATATGTGAGAGTATTGTATGATCTCAACCATCCTGAAGATGGTTTGGACCTTTTTGGCGGAACTATTCTCAAGTGTTGGTCTTCGGAATCCAGGGGGATCCAATGCTTGGGGTAGGACTCTCGGCTTCTGGCCGGAAGCCCGTCATTACAGATATGGGGAGGATGATTCCATAGTTTCTTGGTCTCAGTCCTAACAGGCGGGTTCAGCTTACACCTGTGCCTCTATATCTGTTTTGATGCTATCCTTCGGGTAGGGTATGGAGTGGACTATCTGGGAAGTATACTCTCACTGTGCCGGTAGTGGAGAGTGCAAATTTCCTTCCCAACATGTGATGCCTTAATGTTCTCAAGCAGGTAAATCAAACTATTCAAAAAATCACTCTTCTCTTTTCTTTATTCTGATGGCTTCTTGTGACAATGACCCCACCTCCCCTGGATATGCTGACTCGGCCCCGGCACTGTTGACGACCTCTGGCAATTCATTTAAAGAAAACTCCGTTGAAGACGTAGGAACTAAAAAGGACTGTTCTTTAAACATTCGGATAAAGGGTAATTTGGGCAACACAGGAAAACTGAAAGTCCTGCACGTTACCCAAATCCCTTTAGAAGCTAATTATGATGTGCTACATAAAATATTTGAGTGTTACGGATCAATAAAAGAAATTAGAATGAAACTTCAAGATGATAATTGGGAATCTTGGTTATCTTTTAATTGTCATGAGTAAGCATTTAATGCAAGCTGTAACATTGTTGATATTAAAGTAGGTAATATGAGTGTTAAGGGTGCTCTGTGTGATGGGGCACCTAAAGATCTGGATGTCTACAGACCAGCAGACTGGGCTGATAAAGATATAGAGGGAGGCAAATATGCCATCCCAAAGAAAGCCAAAACCACCAATGTGGCTTCTTGCTCAATCTGTAGGAGGTACGGAAAATTATTTCAAGATATGCAAATTTCTTCAGAGGAAGTTAGGTACGATCGCACCTGGAGATATATCTCGATTCGGGAAGAAAAGTTTCTTGATAAAGGCCAAGTCATACACACAGTCTGTTATACTGTCTAATTTGAAGACAGTAAATGATATAAAATTGGACATCAAACCCCATCTAAACTTTAGCTATGGAAGGGGAGTGGTTTTTAATAGGGATCTGTATGAATTTACTGAATAGGAGATATTGGCTATGTGTCCTCTATCAGTGTGGAAAGTACATAAAGTACCTGGAACATCAATGATTGTTCTTACTTTCCAGGATGCTGATGTACCTTTCCACATAGACATAGAAAACGAAAGGATCAGAGTTCAACCTTTTAAGCAGAAGCCACTGCAATGTTATAATTGCTTTAAATTTGGACATCCTTCCAAAGTTTGCAATAATGAAAAAATTTGTAATACTTGCTCCAATATTTACCATGGGGATTATACACTTGAGGAAAGGTGCTTAAACTGCAACTCCAATCATAAATCTAATGATAGGAGCTACCAGTTTTATAAGTTAGAAGAGGCTGCCCTCAGTAAATCAATTATTGAACATGTAAGCGTGGGGCATGCCAAGAGATTATTAAATAAATCTAATACTTATGCAAAGACATTAAAAACAGGAGAAAAAGTTCCTCGGGAATCATCTCACCCACCTACTACTGTAGGTAGTTCTCGAAAAAGGAATTCACCATCTGTTGATAAAGTGCTGCATAAGACAAGAACATCTCCTCCTAAAGATTTATCATTGAGTATCAACAAAAAGACATTGCCCACCACTATCAAACCTTTGTCCCCCATTACAAAGGATAGTACTAACCTCTCCCAGGCCATATCCTTGCCTGATTCAATGGAGATTCCACCTGACACCAAGTTATCAGGTGTACCTGTAGTGGGGAAGGTACAAAAACCTGGTAACTCGCAACCTATTAATCGTAAAAGAGAGAGACCTCCATCTCTCTCACCCCCTTCCATAAGAAATACTAGAATTATGACATCAAATAAATATGATGTTTTGTCTGTTGATGTTGGCGATCAACCAGAAGACAATTTAAATAAATCAGAAATTCAAGTTAAGGTCCACCATCCCCCTCAACAAATATATAAAAAAGATACAAAGAAAAACTCCAACGTAAAACCCAACATAACAAGACCATCTTTGAAGAAACCTACAGGTAATAATGTTAGATTAAAAACTGCTAATGGGAAGACCTCATCCAAGATGTCTTCCCGAAATAATCCATAGTTTTCTCCTCAATTTTGCAATGGAACTGTCAGGTTTTAAGGGTGAAATTTGAAGAACTTAAGCTCCTAATTATTGAACATTCCCCCATAATTGTATGTCTACAGGAAAGTATGCTTGATGCTAACACTCCTAGTCCTCGAGAGTATGTTAGCTATAGAACACCATATAATCATCAAGCAGGGAGCCATGGTGGAAGTCTCATGTACGTTCGTCGAGATGTTCCCCAAATACCTATGTCTATATGTACAACACTGCAGGCAGTGGCTGTACAAATTGATATAGGAAGAAAATATACAATATGCTCTCTCTACTTGCCTCCAAATGATAATATTTTATATGATGATTAAGGAGAGGTCATTCATCAACTCCCTCAACCATTTCTCTTACTGGGAGATATGAATGGTAGACATCCTTTATGGGGTGATATTTTAGCAAACACAAGGGGCAATATTATCTCATCAAATGTGGAGAGTGAGGATGTGGGGCTCCTTAATGCAAGAGAGCCCACACACTTCCATGTTCAGACAGATACCTTGTCATGCATTAACCTTTCAGTTGCAAGCTCTAACTGCCTTCTTGATTTTGATTGGAGGACATTAGATGATTAGCATACTAGTGATCATGCACCAATCATTATAAACACCAACAAGGGTCCGCCTTTGCAAAGATCGCCACGTTGGAATTTAGACAAGGCAGACTGGGTTAAATTTTCTGAGCTAAGTGAAATCGAAGGGAGAGCAGAACAGTTTGAAAGTATTGATGATGCCATAGACCTACTGAATGGAACTCTTCATACAGCAGGAGTCAATTCAATTCCCAAAACAACAGGGTTATTCAAACGACGACCAGTCCCTTGGTGGTCTTCAGAACTAACTGCCCTCCACAGAGCCACAAGAAGATCTCTAACACGATTGCGTAGACGCAGAACTGATGAGAATTTAGTTATGTACAAGAAATGTAGAGCACAGTTCCGTCGTGCCATGAAAGAAGCAAGGCGCCAGTCATGGATGTCTTTAGTTTCCTCCATTAACAGTAGAACACCACCATCTTCTGTGTGGAGGAAAGTAAAAAAGATAGCTGGCAAATTCACCCCCAACCCACCACCAGTGTTGAAGGTGAATGGCCAGTATGTAACTGAAGCAAATGAAGTTAGCAATGCCCTGGCTTATCATTTTTCAAATGTATCCAGCAAGTGTGAAGGAGCCCCTGGTCACCAGTATAGGAGCGTTGAAGAAAAGAAAATTTTAAATTTTGCAACAAGAAGGGAAGAGTCGTATATTTCTTCTTTCATCGAAAGAGAATTTGATTCCGCACTTGCTCATTGCAATGATACAGCCCCTGGACCCGATGGAATTCCATATGCAATGATTAAACATGTACATTTTAACACCAAGCTATTTATTTTAAGCATTATTAATAGAATATGGCATGATCATAGTTACCCAAGTGTTTGGGAACTAGCCATTATTTTAGCCATTTTAAAACCTGGTAAAGACAAGTTTTTAGCAGCAAACTATCGTCCTATTGCATTGACATCTTGTTTATGTAAAATCATGGAGAAGATGGTCAATGCAAGGCTGTGGTGTGGTACCTTGAAAAGAAAGTTATTTTATCATCGATTCAATGTGGATTCCGAAAAATGCACTCAACGACTGATGTGTTGATACGACTTGAGTCTTCTATTTGTGAAGCTTTTGCTTCCAAACAGCACCATGTTACAGTATTTTTTGACCTTGAAAAGGCATATGATACCACATGGAGATAAGGTATAAAAACCATTCATAAATTGGGATTGAGAGGAGAGCTGCCACTATTTATTCAGGCATTTCTTTCACGTAGAGTTTTTCAAGTGAGAGTGGGGGAAACTCTATCAGAGAGTAAGTGCCAGGAAGAAGGAGTTCCTCAGGGTAGTGTGCTGAGTGTAACCCTTTTTGCACTAGCAATTAATGGGATATCCTCAGCCATTCCCCAGGATGTTCTCTCAACATTATTTGTGGATGATCTCTCAATATCATTTGCTGGCACTAGAATGGCAATGGTTGAGAGAAAAATCCAACTCTCTATTGATAAAATTATCCAGTGGGCTGACATAAATGGATTTAAGTTCTCGACAAGTAAAACTACCATTGTCCATTTTTTGTCGTATCCGGGGGGTACATCCAGACCCGGATATATACATTAAAGGTGAACGGATACCATGTGCAAGAGAAGCTAAATTTTTAGGTTTAATATTTGATTGTAGGCTTACATGGGTTTCTCACTTAAAAGCGTTAAAAGCTAAATGTGTTGAAGCTCTGAATATCTTAAAAGTATTGTCCCATACATCATGGGGGGCAGACCGCAATACTATTTTAAAATTATACAAGGCCTTGATTTTTCACAAAATTAGTTATGGTTGTGAAATATATTCTTCAGCCACCCCAAGCCGGTTAAAAATATTAGACTCGATACATCATGCAGGTATTAGATTGTCTAATGGAGCTTTTAAAACCTCGCCTATCCTAAGTCTCCTTGTTGATGCTGGAGAGTTACCTCTAGACCTTTACCGAATGTCTTCCATCTTCGGTATTGGTTTAGATTGCAAAGACTCCCTAACTCTCTAGCCTTTCAGACTGCAAGCCTTGTAAGACACGCATCATACTTTGAGTTGCACCCGAAATCTCCTCAACCTTATGGCTTTCGGGTGAAACGATTATTAAATAGTCTGAATATAATTAGAAATAAGGTACTTCCATTCAAGGTATCATCAACACCTCCATGGAAGTTACCAGAGATATCTTTTTGTATATATTTTATTGGAGGTAAGAAGAATATGTCAGACCTAGAAGCCAGGTGTCTTTTTAATGAACATGTTAAAGAACATAGAGGATCAACCTTTATCTATACTGATGGCTCCAAATCTGATGCTGGCGTTGGATCTGGAGTACATAGTAATGGTTTTAATTGTAGAGGTGCACTTCCTCTGACCGCTTCCATATTTACTGCCGAACTGTATGGCATATTAACCGCTATTGAGAAAATAGCGTTGGAGGAGGAGGGTAATTTTACAATTTTTAGTGATGCAAGGAGTGTCCTTCAAGCTATAGATGTTTTTAATTCTAATAACCCTCTAGTTTTAAAGATTTTAGAATGGCTTTTTATTATTGGACGGAGAGGTATAACAGTTCAATTTTGTTGGGTTTCAGCACATGTAGGTGTGTCTGGGAATGAGAAGGCAGATTCACTGGCTAAGAAGGCTGCATCCGAGTTGCTGCCAAGAAGGTATCCCATTCCCTGTAATGATTTCTTACCTGACATCAAGAAATTGGTTTGCAAAAAATGGCAACAGCAATGGGATAGCCTAGATGAGAATAAAATGCGATAGGTAAAAAATGATATATCTCCTTGGAGGTATAATATGATGCCCCGAAAATGGGAGAAGTCTCTTTGTCGTCTCCGTATTGGTCACAATCGGTTGACACACGAGTTTCTGCTGAGGGGCCAACACCAACCGTATTGTGACGACTGTTTAGTACCTCTAACAGTAAGGCATTTGTTGACCGAATGCCCCAATTATAACAACTTGCGGAATAGATATTTGTTTGAGGCTCGAGGTGAGGGTGGCAGGTTCATCCTTGCCAAGATTCTTGGAAATGATGTGTCCTACCATGCAAGTGGCATTTTTAGATTTATTTCAGAAGCAGGTCTTCTGAAAAATATTTAACTTTTATGACATTCAACTTTTATGATTTTAATTGAATACTCTTTTATTTTTTTATTTTATTTTATTTTTTTCATTTTTGTATACATAATTTAAATGTTACTGGCGTCAATGACCTTAGATGTCAGGATGCCTGAAAACTTTAAATCAATCAATCAATCAGCCCAAGAAACTGTGGCACAGGACAAGTCTTTATTCGCAAGGAGAAAATGGTATACTACCATAACCAAAGCGACTATGGAGGACTAACCTCCATTGTCGGCAGGGGAGTAAAGGTATCCCACAACCAACTCGCCCTGTCGGAAGGTCAATGACATAAGACTAAAAACTCTGAGATTCTGACTAAATCCCAAAACCTGCTGGTATATCCACAACCAAAGGTTAAGGGGATAGACAGAAACCAAACCCCAGGTCAGCCATGTCTGAATAATATTCAGGCACGGCCATAAGGGTTGTAGTCTGGGACTACACTCAGAGGGAAAGGGATTACCTTTAAGTCTCCGAAGAGACGTGAGAAGTTTCATAACATTACAGGAGGAATCAGTCTCCAATGGAATGAAAACAAAACACAAAGGTAATCGGGGAATGTCGAACGTATAGACAGTGTATAGGTTAGCCTAACTAAGCTAGACGAGTTCTCGGTTACCTAAATCACCGAAACTCTAACTATACGATCGACAGAGGAAAAATGAAATAATTATGCATATAATCACATCTTCACAAGAATATGCCTAAATAGCTAATTAATTACGAGAATTAAATAAGGCTATTTAAAAACTGGAAGTCGTTCCGCTAACTAAATAACGCATGCCTAAGAACGACAGCGCCCATGGCGCCTCCACTAATGACCTAGCTCTAGAAACACAATAAATACTCAATATCATTGAGAAACAAGAGCTAAAACATATTCAAAGTAAAGACCCGATACTCAACTTTCCGAAGGCGGAAGAAGATAAAGAAAGCATAATGATAATCCTTTAACCGATCGAAATAAATTCAATCGCCGGAAAATACCACCGAGCGAAATCGCTACAAATAAAGGAATGGCCTCTATCGTAGGGATGGCGCTGTTGTACTATCGATAGTAGTAGGGAACGGGGATGGCCTTTGAAGGGCCCCCCTTTTATTTTTACCACACCTCCTCGAACGTAAACTCTATCTGGGGTGCAGATTGCTATGAGGTGTGCCATTACGTCCTTACGCGATATCCCTTCTTAGAATTTTAAGGGATATTCGCTCCAGGAGTTAGAATTCTGTGTACCTTCGGTAAATTCTCTGGGATATATCACTGTAGTCACATATAACCTAGGAAGCTACTAATGAAGGAACTTCCATCCGCACGACATGGCTTGAGCCCAAAAACAGAATTATAGTTATGTAATTCATCTAAGAATGTTCACAAATAGTAAGAACCACTGACACCCGAAGGGAAGTGTTCTCCACAGAATGCTGACAAGTTAAAAAAATAATTAGATTTCATTAAAAACGATTGAGACAAACAAACGGAATAGCAACCCAACCCGTACGGGAAAGAAGCTTCCGTAATAGTACGTAGTAGTAGTAAAAGGGTGAACGACCTCGAGTAGAGAGAGAGACCGTAGTCAATCTAAACTCCCACGTTCCCTTCGCTGAGAATCCAAGTTCCCTATAGGGAAGGAGGAACAGCTGAGAAAACAGATGAATGAAGAAAGTCCAGTGATGACGATTCCCCACAGCAGCCAAATTATCGGAAGCCAAAGGAACGACCGAAGGACCAAGGGAGAGACCGCGCCCCATGAAGTGAAACCGTGGTGGCCTGGTACTATGCCGGTGAAGTTGTCGTACACTACACACACAGCACAAACACTGAAAAGGAAACTTACTATATTTCTATACACAATTATAAACATAAATAATGTTTATATATATATTAAGTATAAGAAAAAGTAAGTAAAAGACAAAAAGCATTAATGGCTGCCAAAGCGAGGGTGGGAGCAGACACGTCTTCCCATCTCCCGAGCCAAAAGTAAAGTGAAGTAGTTCACCGGTGTGTGAGGGGGGAGGGGTAGCTAGCTACCCCTCCCCTACCCCCACGCTAACTATCGAGGGGGTAGTGAACCCTCATTAAAATTGTAATGGCTCGCCATTTCAGCTACGCCGAAAGTAATACCCTATTTAAATAGCGTGATTTGTATTTCGGTTACGGAACAAATAAGCATAAAAATCTAGGATACATCCAACAATTTTTCATATTTCAATAACTTGAACATTTCCATGAAACTTTTATATTCTTGAACCATTTTTACAAACCTATTATATTTTTAAACCATTTTTCAAGTTGGAATTTACTTTTATTGTTTAAAACTGGTAGAGTTCATGATGGGCTAAGTTGTTTGAATAACTTATTCAGAAAGGAATGTGGATAACAGCTTTGACTTTTGATAGGGTTGAAATTGCCTTGCAATTACAAATTAATTTTATTGAACCAAGTCTGAAAAACCAAAACTATCAAATATAGAAAAGTGTCAGTTTCCCTTTGACAACCATCTAATTTCTAGAAAGTATTTACCAATAAACGTTCAAACTCCTCATCATCAATCCAAAGCTTAAAAAACAGTCTGGAATTGAGAGTGTGCCTTACTTTTATTCTATACAGCTGTAATAGTATTTATTGATTTATTAAGCCTACCACCTAGGTTTTTTGCTAACAGATGCTTCCTGTGGATTACACAGTGCACCATAAGCATTGGTAAAATTTTTTCAAGGAACTGTTGAAGGCACGATGATAAATTATCACCAGTGGTGCCCAATCAGAGATTAGAAAGTGGGAAGTTTTTTTTCTCTTAGAAAAAAAAATTCTCAGCCACATTGAATACCGATTCTCGTTTAGTGAAGTTTTCTTGCAAATAACAGGTCTTACACCAACTTTTCATCCCTGATAAAACGAACATACACAGGAAGCACTCATTTCCCTATATCAAGGACTTTAACTGCAAGCTAAATTCTGTTATGGAAACAATGTTGCAGATTTGTTTTCATTATTTTTAGCCATTTCATCTATTTTATGACCGAATTATCACAGGAATAGCTATTTGATCAGGTAACAAATAAAACTGCCAAACTTATTATTGCATCACTGGGCCCCAAAAACCCCCTTTTTGCATCATCTGCCACCAATAGAGGAAAAAAAAAAAAAAAAACCCAAGGGAGCGGTACTGCCCACCTTGGCTCATGACCCAATCTTGGCTTACAAGGACGGCCTACTTTCTTGACTACTTCAGGTTCATGACCCAATCTTGGCTTACAAGGACGGCCTACTTTCTTGACTACTTCAGGCTCATGACCCAATCTTGGCTTACAAGGACGGCCTACTTTCTTGACTACTTCAGGCTCATGACCCAATCTTGGCTTACAAGGACGGCCTACTTTCTTGACTACTTCAGGCTCATGACCCAATCTTGGCTTACAAGGACGGCCTACTTTCTTGACTACTTCAGGCTCATGACCCTATCTTGGCTTACAAGGACGGCCTACTTTCTTGACTACTTCAGGCTCATGACCCCATCTTGGCTTACAAGGACGGCCTACTTTCTTGACTACTTCAGGCTCATGACCCAATCTTGGCTTACTAGGACGGCCTACTTTTTTGACTCCTTTAGGCTCATGACCCAATCTTGGTTTACAAGGACGGCTTACTTTCTTGACTTTAGGCTGATGACCCAATCTTGGTTTACAAGGACGGCCTACTTTCTTGACTTCTTTAGGCTCATGACGCAATCTTGGTTTACAAGGACGGTCTACTTTCTTGACTTCTTTAGGCTCATGACGCAATCTTGGTTTACAAGGACGGCCTACTTTCTTGACTTCTTTAGGCTCATGACGCAATCTTGGTTTACAAGGACGGCCTACTTTCTTGACTTCTTCAGGCTCATGACCCAGTCTTGGTTTACAAGGACGACCTACTTTCTTGACATAATTACGGAGATTTTTACGTGGCTGTCCTACAGTTTTTTTCATAACGCTTCGAGCCTCATCGGGCTTATTCAATTTTCTAGGTCGAAAATTATAGTTGTGCTTCATTGTAATTTCCTTTTTGTTTTTACTTCTTAAATTATAAGGCATTTTTTGTTTGTGATGTTTGAGGCTAATTTCCTTATTATTCAATCGTAACTTTCTTCTCTTTCTTGAAGGCATTTTGAAGGTTAGGTTTATGCCTTCATAATCATCCCACTCTTCCTCGGTGTTAAATTCCCTACATTCAACCTCTTCAAGAAGGTCATGATCATTGAGACCAAGCTCTCTTTTCTGCTTAAGCAGTGTCTTTTCTACCTCTCTTTCTATGGAATCATCCATCGACATAGTAACTAGGCCGTCATCACTGTCGTCATCCAGTTGTAAATCACACTCTTCTTCCTTTTCTCTCAAAGGCAAGCCGTGAGACAGCAAAATATACTTTTCTATAATTGTATCCAAACTATTTTTGGCCTTTTTTAGACCCCTTTCAATTCCATAAACGTTACTTGCCTCTTCATACACATCCTGAAAACATTGAAAAAAGCTTTATTAAAAAAAAAAATGTAAAATTATCATTTCAAATAAAACATTTCTGTACTTTCATAAGTTCAATCAACTTAGCATTGGTGTGTTACAGATTGAAAGATTCAAGAATTTTTAGAATTTAAATCATTTTTCTGAATTAATGAAGAATGACAGAAAAGTTGTGCTGAACAGGGACATGTTATACAGTACTTTCAGCAAGCCAGACCACATATTGTAAGAGGGTCACAATCCAAGAAAAATGAATGTGGTATAAGAATTTAGATCTACTAAACTTTCAAGTGTTAAATGCATACAACAGTGAAATTATATAGGCTTAAGCCTCATGAGATTATTAAAATTTCCTGATAAATTTTCTAACAGTTAATGTTCTTAAAGTGAAATATTCTTGCAGACTGGTGCAACATGACTACACTTACGGGTGGTGCCAAGTGTAATACTGTTGTAGGGAAAGGGAAACCTGAAGTTGTTCATGATGAGAGGTACCATAGGGAAGTAACTCGGAACTACTTTTTTGGGAGGATTCACTGGATTCTAAAAATGTGTTATCCTTTACAGTGGATTCAATGGATTTTCAAGACTTGAAGATGGAAGCAAGTGATATCAAGAAAGTGATCCATAGAGTGAAAGTCAACTCTTCAAAATGATTTCAAATACCAGCACAACAATCCCTCAGCTATAGGTGGTGTTCCATTCCTTGAACCTGCCACTCCACCAATTACATTACAACATATGACAAATTCGTAGATAATATGTATTTTTCCTAACCATACAAACCTTAGCTATTTAAATAGGGTATTACTTTCGGCGTAGCAGAAATGGCGAGCCATCAGAATTTTAACGAGGGTTAATATCCCCTCACTAGTTATCGAAGGGGTAGGGGAGGGGTAGCTAGCTACCCCTCCCCCCTCACACACCAGTGAACTAGATCACTTTGCTTAGAGGTAGGACTTCCCGGGGGACAGGGCTGGCAGGCAAGTTTGATTAAATAGCTAAGGTTTGTATGGTTAGGAAAAATATGAATTATCTACGAATTTGTCATTTGATCCGTAACCAAAATACAAACCAGGCTATTTAAATAGGGTGACTTAACCCTTAGGAAGGGTGGTAAGTCCCAGCCGTTACTGGCTTTTTGGCTTTTGCCCGGGGACTCAGTATCTGAGTGTGTAGAACTCGAGATAAGGAGTCCCTGCACCTCGCAAGTACCTTCCTCTGCAAAGGCCGCGGCCTACGTAAGCATGTGTGTGAAAGAATGAAGAGTGACTCGTCCTAGGAAGTTGACCTGGAGTCCATTAGATTGAATTCTAGGTTAGGACGTTCCCAATACCACCTCGTAAGGGTATGGGGGACGCGATAGTATTATCTTAATACTAGGACCACAAGGAAGCATGGTTTACCTGCAGTGGTTTGAGGTCAGCTGTGCAGAGAACCCAGGATGTTGCCTTCCCCAAGAGAGGGAAGGATGAAGAAAAGAATAAGGGCCAGGCATATCTTTTCATTCATGCAGACTAACACCGGGTAACAATGCCCTTAACCTTCTGCTGCTTGTCCATTAAGGAGCCTGAGGTTTAAACCAGCTGTTGTGCAGCCACCACAGGGCCTATAGAGAACGTATCGAGCCTCCTGTGGGTCACGTCTTGCAGGTAGTGGGCTGTGAAGGTCATTTGACGCTTCCAAACCCCTGCTTGTGGAACCTGCGTTACTGAGTAGTTTCTCTTGAATGCCAGGGACGTAGCGATGCCTCTGACATCATGTGCTCTAGGGCGACGTGACGGAGGAGGGTCTGGATTTAGGGAATGGTGGATGACCCTGCGAATCCATGCTGAGATAGTGTTTTAGTGACCCTCCTCTTCGTCCTTCTTGTGCTCGCAAACAATGCTTGCACTCGAGGACGAATTGCAGCTGTTCTCTTAAGATAGAGCCTCAGACTCCTTACTGGGCACAGTAGGAGATGGTCTGGGTCATCTGTTACAGAACGGAGATTCGAAATCCGGAAAGAGTTGAACCGTGGTTTCGGCACTTCTAGATTTTGAGTCTTAGCCACAAACTCAGGGACGAACCTGAACGTTTCCTTTACCCATCCCCTTGAATGGGCGATGTCATACGAGAGATCATGAAGTTCGCTGGCTCGCTTGGCCGATGCCAAAGCAAATAGGAACACCGTCTTCCAAGTCAGGTGGCGATCAGAAGCGTGGTATAATGGTTCGACGGAAGTCTCTTAAGAGACGTGAGGACTCGAACCACGCTCCCTGGAGGAGGTCTCACTTCCGACTGAGGGCAGGTAAGTTCATAACTTCGTATGAATGGTTCCAGCGAGGGGGAAATGTCCATTTCTTTTAGCCTGAAGGCAAGACTTAAGGCTGAGTGATAGCCTTTCACTGCCAAGACTGAAAGGCGCATCTCTTCCCGCAAATACACGAGATGGGATAGCTGTAGTGAAAAGGTACCTCCCTGCTTGTTGATGTAAGCCACTACCGTGGTGTTGTCGCTCCTCACCACCACATAGTGAATCGCCAGATACTGTTGGAACTGTTGAAGTGCCAGAAATATGGCCTTCATCTCTAGCAGGTTTATGTGGAGGCACTTCTGATTCTGACCATATGCCTTAGGTCCTGTGGTTCAGGACGTGGGCTCCCCACCCTTCTTTTGAGGCGTTCGAGAACAGCATCAAATCCGGGGGGGAGGACGAGAAGATCCACTCGCTTTCGGGGAATCGTGACCTTGATTCCACCGGGACTTGGGCCGCCATTGCAGGGATCTCATCCTGAGGCGCCCATTTGGAACTAGACGGGCCAGGGAGGAAAGGTGACTGAGAAGACGTAACCATGATTGGGCTGGGAGTTCTCTCGTCTGAGGAAAGGATCTGCAACCATCCTCAGCCTTGCTATCCTGTCGTCTGATGGAAAGGCTTTGTGGAGATTGGTGTCTAAGATCATACCCAGATATACCAGTCGTTGAGATGGAGGCAGAGAAGACTTCTCAAGATTTACCATGATCCCTAGATCTTGGCAAAGTCTCAGAAGCTTATCCCGGTGTCGAAGAAGGGTAGACTCCAAGTCTGCCAGGATCAGCCAGTCGTCCAGATAGCAGAGGAGTTGGATACCGATCCTGCGTGCCCACGAAGAGATCAGGGTGAACACTCTGGTCAATACCTGAGGTGCTGTGGAGACCGAACACAGCACCTTGAACTGGTAGATCTTGTTGTCTAGGCTTAATCTTAAGTACTTCTTGGAAGACGGATGGATTGGGATCTGGAAGTACGCGTCCTTCCGATCCAGTGTACACATGAAGTGTTGTGGTGTCACTGCAAGTCTGACTGTGTCTGCTGTCTCCATTCTGAACGGAGTTTGTTTGCCAAACCTGTACAGAGCTGAGAGGTCGATGACTGGTCTCCAGCCTCCAGACGCCTTCTTTACAAGAGAGACTCTACTGAAAAAGCCTGGGGAACCGTCGACGATCTCTTGGAGAGCATCCTTCTTTAGCATGGTCTCGACTTCTGCCCGTATGGCTAGCCCCCTTTGCCGATCCCATGGCGCAGGAGCTCAACGACACTGGATTCACTGTCAGGGGAGGTACAGATGTAGTGAACGGGTCGCGATATCCCTGACTGATTGCGGAAATCGTCCAGGAATAGGCCCCGAGTTACTGCCACCTGAATGCGCAACTTTGTAGGCATCGCCCCACTGGTGGACATGCAGGGGGATTGCCAATCCTAGCGTTTGCGGCCTCGGCCACTGCCTCAAGGATTCTTGTCACCCTGGTTTTTTACCCCTTCTTGTCTTTGACAGGAAAGGGCTGCTGTTTGGACACAGTCGTGTTTGCTGCCACTGCCAATTTCGTCGTCTTGGACGGGTGAGGAATTTGAGGTGCTGGAGGTTTGTAGGGCTTCGATGTGAGAGCCCTTAGGAGGAGAGAGTCCTGATTGGATTTTTCCACCTCTCAGCTCCCTGTTCCACATCTTTGGGCTCTAACAGACTCTTTCCCATTAGGGAAGAGTGTCTGAGCTTGCCGACTTCGAAGGCCGGGACCCTCTAAAGGAACCTTTCTGCCACCTCATCACGTCCTTTCAAGATCAAATTGGCCCACAAGTTCGAGGCTTGGTGGGCCAGAACTCAATGGTGCGGGTGCCCGAAAGAAGGAAAGTCTCCAGTGCCTTCCTGGTGCTTTCTTTGGACAGATCTTCAGTTCACAACAGGATGCCAAGAGACCCCAACCAGACGTCCAGCCACGAAGTAGCCTGCATGGCGTACTTCGGGGCCTTCTCCTGGCTTAGGATCTCTGTCACCGAGAAAGTCACTTGCCGGCTAGAGAGTCTCTGGAGAGGGACTCCCTAGGTAAGCTCTTCCACAGGGTGCAACGGAAGAGCTAAGCCAGACTCCTCCATGATCCCAAAATACCTCCTCTGGTGGAGCTGGGAGGAGCTTGTTGTCAGTAGTGGAACGGCTGGAGGAGGCGAGCTCGGAGAGCTGGTCGTCAACCTTATCCCTTGGCACTCTTCGCCCCTTGGGACCAGGGCAAAACCGCACTGGCCTTAGCGGGTTTCTGAGTGCCAAAGACTCTGTCCAGGACCGTGTCCTTGCCCTCACGAGGAGGAACCTCAGGGTCCTTGAACCCGTTGAGATGCCTCATCAGAGTCAAGACCTGCCAGAAGGCATGCTTGAAATCTTGCTCCTTTCCCCTTGGAGAGCTGGCAGCAAAGTCTCCCGTCTCCAAAGGCTCTACTTGGGGGGACTCTTAGAGTTCTTCGGTTCCCTCCTAGGAGGGATACAGGACTCCAACAACGAAATCTGAGGGCTCTTCTCGCCCCAACACGGGACGATTCTCCTGCTCGAGGTGAGGTTTCTCCCATTGGTGCAGTGGGAGAAGGCCTCACCTCGGTAGAGGGAGCGCGCTGGCGCTTGTGCGATGGAAAAAACCCAGGGGTCGCGCGCGAGACCGTTGAAAACACTTTCGTGTGCAGGTGCGCGAGCGCGGGCTAGACTTCATAGGGTGAGCAGGAATCAGATTGACGTGCAGGAACAGAATGAAGAGCCCGTGAGAATGTCGGCGCGTGCGTACGAGATTGTGGAGCTTGAAGATCGCCGGTGCTTGTGCGCGAGATAAGATTGACAGCACTTAAAGATCGACGCCGCTTGTGCGCGCAAGAAGATCGTTGGCGCTTGCACGCGTAAGAGAATAGTTGGCGCTTGCGCGCGTAAGAGGATCATCGGCACTTGCGCGAGTAAGAGGATCGTCGGCGCTTGCGCGCGTAAGAAGATTGTCGGCGCTTGCGCGTAAGAAGATCGTCGGCGCTTGCGAGCATAAGAAGATCGTCGGCGCTTGCGAGCGTAAGAAGATCGTCGGCGCGGGGAACCATCGGAGCCTGCGCGCGGACAATCGTCGAAGCTTACGTGCGTAGGAAGATCGTCAGCGCTAGCGTGCCAAAGAAGATCGTCTGCCAAGAAGATCGTCGGCGCTTGAAGATTGTCAGCGCTTGCGCACGTAAGAAGATCGACAGCGCTTGCGCGCGTAAGAAGATCGTCAGCGCTCGCGAAAGAAGATCATCGGCCAAGAAGATCGTCAGCGCTCGCTCGCGAAAGAAGATCGTTGGCACTTGAAGGTCGTAGGCGCTCGAAGATCGTCGGCGCTTGCGCGCGTACGAAGATTATTGGCTCAAGAAGATCGTCGGCGAGCACGAGCGCGCCTGCGCTAGGATGAAGGGGCAGCTGACAGGACGATCAGGAACTGGGACGATCAACACTGGAAGTTCTGGTGAGCGCTTGAGCGCTAACTCAGGAATAGTCCTTGGAACAGGATTCCTCTGGATGGAAGTCTCAGGAACATTAGGCGAGCGCGGGAGAACTTCTAAGTGAAGGGAACACGCTCATGACGATGTCCTAGAGAGACGGCAGCAACAGCAGACTCCCCAGGCACCAACAGGGCAGCTCTGTTTCGTTGGCCCACTTTAGGCAAATGAAGAAAAACTGCATCGTTAACTGGGAAAAAAAATAAATAATTAGTTAACAGAAATTCCCCCGGGAGGAACTCCAAAGAGAAAATCCCGAGAGAATAGAAAACATAAGATTTAGAAATAAAGTATGCGCCCTCCTCCCCTACTGACATTCAGGAGAGAAGGAGGACGGCGGAGAACTGTAACAAAAAACGGATTTTGAGCGAAGCGAAAAATCTATTTTTGGGTGAGATAGCCATGTCGTCCTGATGAAAGTTCCTTCATTAGTAGCTTCCTAGGTTATATGTGACTACAGTGATATATCCCAGAGAATTTACCGAAGTACCCAGAATTCTAACTTCTGGAGCGAATATCCCTTAAAATCCTAAGAAGGGATATCGCGTAAGGACGTAATGGCACACCTCATAGCAATCTGCACCCCAGATAGAGTTTACGTTCGAGATGTGGCAAAAATAAAAGGGGGGGGGGGCCCTTCAAAGGCCATCCCCGTTCCCTATTACTATCGATAGTACAACAGCACCATCTCTACGATAGTGGCCATTCCTTGTAGCATTGAGCATAGGCTGTTACAGATACAGTACTTACGGGAGGGAACTGAAGATGTCTTCTGCAGAAGAGATGGATGGGTCCATCAGGACGACATGGCTATCTCACCCAAAAATAGATTTTTCGCTTCGCTCAAAATCCGTTTTTTGGGCTCAAGCTATGTCGTGCTGATGGAAGCATACCAGAGCATTAATGTATCTGTGGATTTTCCATCAGTGCCTAAACCTTATATCAACCTTTTCAATGGTCATACTGACCATATGAGACTTGTGATAATACCGTTATATGTCATCATCACTAATCATAAACAATGTTAGTGCTTCCTGCCTCCTACAGGGAAGAGTCATCTAGACAGTTGAAAAGGGATTTCAAGGTTAACATAAATAGTATGACCAAACTTAAGTATCCACTGAATATACAAATAGTCTCAAGTTGTATATTTGGTCAAAAAGACATCAGTGTCTCTTATGTCTAACCTTAGATGCATACAAAAATGTGAAGGATGCATCCTAAGCAAATAAAAAGTTTGGCATGTATAGATACAATTGTCTGGCAAAGATGGAAGCACTACATTCAGATAGACAGTTATTTTAAATAAATGACTACAAGAGATAGTTAGCAAAACGAATGTAGTTTGACAATGGGATTATACCTGAAACAAGTACAGGAATCGTATTCTTTCTTGAAGGAATGAAGTCAAGAAATGTCACTCTAGATTGAAGAGAAGGTAAAAGATAACCGTTCTTCATAAAACCTGTACTGGTTACCATTAACTGCCCTATGTACTTCGTACACCGGCACTAGAGCTATCTGTATAATTCCACACCTGGGATTTTAGAACAGAGCTAGTGCTACCATGGTAACACATAAATAAAAGAAGGCATACTTAAAAAGGATGACTTCCCCTCCCCTTAATTGAGAGTCCCAGTCAATGATCTGTTCATCGTAGAATAAACGGCAGAGTAAATAAGTTACCTGACGTCACCACATATTGCTTCAGATCATGGACTAGCAAAGCATGTGTTTGTAGAACATCCTGGATGATTCCTATCCAGAACATGTCCGAAGACAAGTGAGGACCCAAACCAAAAAGTGTATCACAAAAAATTAGGGGGCAGGTTTTAAAACACTACCTGCCGCCACTACAAAGTGTTTCAGTTCATGCACTTGTTTTGCGTAGTGTTTGTAAAACACCCTGGATGATTTCCATCCAGTGTATGAACGAAGACGCTCAAAGTCCATGTACTGAAAGAAGCTCAGTGATGAAGGAATCTTTCTCGGGTCATGACCTGCGGGATAACTGTCTGGATCCGCTCAACGAATAAAGTAGGTGAGCTTCGCCCTTAGTTGATTTAAAGATAAATTTGATCCCGAAGTTTCTCCTCTAAAGAGCTGACCTCCCCTGAAGTCTGAAGTTCTACGAAGATATACCTTTAGACACTCTACAGGACATAGTGAGACATCTTCCTTCAAAGGACAGATTCTCCAGGGACCCCACCTCTTAGTGGGTAGCTCGTTTTTAGCGAGAAATGATGGATCAGGGAAGAGATTGAGATCTCCTAAATCTGTGAACTGGATGTGGCCCTCATCTCTCGATAGAGCCACTATTTCACTAACTCTAGCCCCAGAGGCTATTGCGAACAAGAAAATAACCTTTTGGGTTAGATCCTAAGAGAACAATCTTCATTGTTCACCGATGAGGCATAATGTAAGACCTTGTCCAAAGACCAAGAGATGGGCTTTGGTGGTGCTGCAGGTCTAAGTCTAGCACATGCTTTCGGAATCTTGTTAAAGATTTAATTTGCTAGATCCACTTGGAAGGCATATAGGAGAGGTCTAGTCAAGGCCGATTTGCACGTATTTATCGTATTGGCCGCCAACCCCTGGCTATGAAGGTGGACAAAGAAGGACAGACAGAAGTTCATAGAAATTTTTTTTGGTCCTGTTGATTTGACAAACTCCACCCACTTCTTCCAGGAAGACTCATATTGTCATTTAGTAGACTTAGCCTTGTATTCTTCTAAGAATTCTATATTGCCTTCTGAGATCCAAAACCTTTTTCTAGCGGTGTATTCTTCTAAGAATCCTATATTGCCTTCTGAGATCCCAAACCTTTTTCTAACCACTAGAGCAAGAAATTCATGAAATGAAGGGTTTGGGTTCCCTGTGATAAACCGAAGGCAGTTAATTTCTGAATTATCGGAAATATACCTAGGATCGGAGCTAGGACCGGCCTCATCTAGTCTATCAGACCCATTAGAGGAACCTCGTATGGGGCTATTTAGCGAAGTAGTTTCTTGAAGACGCTCGTGATGAAGAGGTCGAACTGCAGTTCCGGGACTTGTTCCCATTTGGGAGGGAATATGTCTGCGTCCATGGACCATTCCAACTCTATCGCCTTGGACCGTGATAGAGTATCCACCGCCACATCGTGGATTAAATGTAAATGAACTGCTGTTAGGTGCCATCCCTTTAGGAAAAGGATGGGTAACATCACTAAGACTGTTCGAGACGTTCGATTGTGACGTCTTAATATCGCTTCGGTGTACCAGCTCAGACGTAGGGAGTCTGATCTGTGTGGAGGGTGCTTCCCCGCCCACGAAAGGACCAGCAGAGTCCTGGGACTTTCGTGTTTTAACTTTTGTTAAAGAAGCGATTAAAGAGGTACCGATCTCAGTCTTTTTTTATCTCTTCAAGTGTTTGATGCATGTTTTCTCCAGGCTCTTAACACATCTTTCCAATTTGCACTTTGCACTAGGTATGTCACTATTGCGAACTGGGGAAAGTTTAGCACTTTTCCTTGTTGGCATTTTGGTAATCTGATCGATTAGCTGAATCTCCTAATAGACCTCGTGAGCTCCTTTTAACTTCCCGAAGGAAAAAGGGGCTGATGTGACTGAGGGCTTCGATGGTTTTTTAGCCATCGAAACCCTAGAGCTGGAGAAAGTCGAGACTTCTAGAAGCATATTTTGCATCTGCAATGTCCCAGGAACCGGGTCATCACTATGAAGATACTTAGGACTGTGAGTGTGATACGTATCTATTCTAGGATGAATGTTACTCTCCGTGACATGAATCCTAGGCAGGAGGAAGGGGGGTGGTTGACTGGAAGGTTCCAGAGGACAACTTTCAGATCTGACAAGACTACGAACACCCTTAGTTGGAACAAGGTCCATATGTTCAGAAGGATTACCATTCAGAACTTGCAGATTATTATGAACTTGTTGAGTAGAGACAGGTTCAGAATGACTCAGAGACTTCTTGAGTCCTTCTTGTGAACACAAAATAGCCTTCCCTGGGACTCGATGAGCCGTAGCTTTCTTACTACCTGTATCTCTATAGCTCTCAGGTATTGTAAATTGCAACATATCGACTACTGTACCTATGTCATGCAGTCTTATCATTATGCTGCCTACAAGGCAGCATATGACAGCAGGGTCCATCTAGCACTAGATGGAAAAGAAAAATAAAGACATCCTACTCGGGTCATTTGCTGTAGTCTTCCTACTATATTAATCATAGAGTTTCCTGATCAGGGAGACTCAAAGAAAAAGGGGCTGTACCCTTTACAGGATAAGAGTGTATTACTCATGCCTGAAATATTTAATATTGCAGGATAATCCTAAAACTGATTTCTAATCAGGATATTGAAGAAATCATATTCATTCAATATAGGATTAGGCTTAGCAATTGCCCGAATTGGATATCCAAAATATATTGGAAAAAACCACTAGTATAAGAAATATAGTAGTTTTCTATCTACAGTATTTTCTATACTGAGATATACTGGCTATCTGTATAACCTATACAGCAGTATATCCGGCATGTTGCCGGTCTGGCTAGGATATGTCTGCATACCTTGCAGACCTAGCGAGACAGAGAGACAGTCAGTATGGAAAAAAGGGCTATCCTTTACTGTAACTATATACAGTAATTAAGGAAGAAAAGTCTAATAGACTACCTTTTTACCGAAAGGAGGTTCTAATAGAAGGGGAGAATGTAAAATTCAGGCTTCTATATAGCTACAGTACTGTTGCCAGCAACCCGCCGACAGTACTGGTACAGTCAGCGCGCCGCGTTGCCGGCCCTGCCGACAGCATACAGGCAACAGAACCTATAGCTACAGTCCAAGGGAGGACTGAGAACCTCGGGGATAGAAGGGACTAACCACTCACAGCCATCATGGGTGCCACTGGCGTCCAGGCCGGCAACTGGTGACAGTCCATGATTGTCGGCAGCCATCTTGATTGCCGGCCAGGCCAGCAAAAGGCTATCATGCCGACAACCGCCGACAACGTCAGCAGTCGCCGACAATGTCGGCAACCGCCGGCAATGTTGGCACCTGCCGACAGTCCATGACTGTCGGCAGCCATCTTGGTTGTCTTCCAGGCCGGCAAAAAGGGCTATCATGCCGACAACCGCCGGCAACGTCGGCAGCTGACGTTGTACCGCCGACAACGTCGGTAATCGCCGGCAAAGTCGGCAGCTAGTCCATGACTGTCGGCAGCCATCTTGGTTGTCGGCTAGGCCGGCAGGCGGCAGTATGCCCTGCCGTCAGCTAGGATGAGAGAGGTAGTCTGGCTGCATCCAGCACTCTACCGTTAAGGAAAGAATGCAGGATGTCAGCCTAAAAGGCAATGGATAAACCATTAAAAAGGGGTGAGGGGAAGGGGAAAAGGGTCCTGTAACAATGGTGAAAGGAACTGTCAAACTTGACAGTCCTAGCACCTATAAAAGGAACTCTGTTTCTGTATGGTATCGACAGAATCCGGGTGCTAGGAGAGACTCAGTTCTCCAACCCAGAGACTGCCGACACAGTCAAGGGGAGGGGGCGACACTGCGCCTCCTCCCACAAAGAAAAACAGGATTCCAGTGCCACGTTATCTTAGGCTAAAAGGGAATTACTTTCAGCCCAAGGACCCTCTTAATGAGAGAATGCCTTGATGAAGTCATTGAGCTTCAGCACGACATTTCATTCCCGTGCTGAAACTTGGTGACGGGCAAGAGGGCTCTCGAACTTGGGGAAATTGCTCCCGCAGTTCGAATCTAAATTTCTCTCTTTCACCTTTTTCTTTTTCTCAATATTACTTCGACCTTATCCTAATTTCATAAACTTTCTTTAGTCTTGCTTTCCAAACTCTATGAGAAAAATTTCCCTCATTATATGTGTGTATATATTATGTACATATATATTTATTATTTTTTTTTTTTCTCCTATGGCTTGGATGTTTTTACATCCATTGTAGTCCCGGCGGGGATGTTCATACATCCTTTATTGCTGCCTGGTTTGATGAGTGGGAGGAGGTATCGCGGTTGGGAGGTGTTTGCATTCAAAGCTATATGTGAGAGTATTGGATGATTTCAGCCATCCCGAAGATGGTTTGGACCTTTTTGACGGAACTATTCTCAAGTGTTGGGTCTTCGGAATCCAGGGGGATCCAATGCTTGGGGTAGGACTCTCGGCTTATGGCCGGAAGCCCGTCATTGTAGATATGGGGAGGATGATTCCATAATTTCTTGGTCTCAGTCCTAACAGGCTGGTTCAGCTTACACCTGTGCCTCTTTATCTGTTTTGATGCTATCCTTCGTGTAGTGTATGGAGTGGACCATCTGGGAAGTATACTCTCATTGTGCCGATAGTGGAGAGTGCAAATTTCCTTTCCAACGTGTGATGGCCTAACATTCTCGAGCAGGTACATCAAACTAACCCTTTTCTCTCTCTTTCGTCCAATGGATTCTTTAAAGAACGAACCCCCATCCCCTGGATACGCTGACTCTCCCCCGTCACTGTTGACGACCTCTGCTAATGTGATAAGGGAAAGCTCTGTTGATGACCTTGGAACGGGAAAGGACCATCCTACTGATATTTCTAAATCGAGTAATTTGGGTAACACGAGGAAACTTCGACTCCTCCATGTTACACAAATTTCAATAGAGACAAATTATGATGATCTATGTAAAGCATTTGAATGCTATGAATGCATAAAAGAAATAAGGATGAAACTTGAAGCTGAAACTTGGGATTCATGGATATCTTATAGTAGTTATGACGAAGCATTTAGTGCAATAAGTAACTTGAATAATATTAAAATTAATAACTTGAATGTCGCGGCTGCTCTCTGCGATAAGGTACCAAAAGATTTGGATGTGTACAGGCCTGCCGATTGGTTGGAAAAAGACGCAGATTTAGTTATGCCCTCCCGGAGAAATCCAAAACCACCGATGTGGCTTATAGCTGAATCAAAGGGGGTTACAGGGAATTATTTTAAAATATGCAAATTTATTCAGAAAAAAGTAGGAACTATTGCACCAGGCGATATATCTCGTTTCGGAAAAAATAGTTTCCTTATCCATGCCAAATCCAGTACACAGTCGGTAATATTGTCCAATATGAAAATAAGTAATGATGACATTAAGTTAGATGCCAAACCCCACTTAAATTTTAGCTACGGAAGGGGCGTTGTTTTTAACAGAGATCTATATGATTTTACAGAGGAGGAGATACTGGCCATGTGTCCATTAAATGTATGGAAAGTTCATAAAGTCCCAGGTACATCAATGATAATCCTTACGTTCCAGGATGATGATGTACCTTTTCGTATTATTATCGAGAACGAAAGGATTAAAGTAAGACCCTTCAAGTAGAAGCCATTGCAATGCTTTAATTGTTTTAAATTTGGGCACCCGTCCAAAGTTTGCAAAAATGAGAAGATGTGTGGTATTTGCTCCAAATCTTACCATGGAGAGTGTGCACTTGGAGCCAGGTGTTTAAATTGCAGCTCAAATCACAAATCCACAGACAAGAGCTGCGAGCTATATAAGTTGGAGGAAGCTGCCCTCAACAAATCAAACTTAGAACATATAAGTGTGACCCATGCCAAAAGACTATTAAATAAATCAAATACATATGCTAAGGCATTAAAATCAAACACACCTAGCGCTGCCAATAGCTCAAAAAAAGTATACTATCTGACAAAATGTCAAATAACGAGGTAACCATATTACCTCCTTAGGCTTTACCACGGTGTATTAACACTAGGTCATTGCCCATTGCTGTACAGCCTTCAGCCGCCATTACAAAAAATAATACAAACCTCTCTCAGGCCATGTCCTTGCCTGATCTGATGGAGGTTCCACTTAAGACTAACTTACCTGATGCACCTGCTGTGGGAAAGGTGCAAGAACCTCGAATCCCACCATCTATTAAGCGTAAAAGAGAGAGACCTCCATCTCTCTCTCCACCCTCCATTAGAAACGTTAAGGTTATGACATCAAATAAATTTGATGTTTTGTCTGTTGATGTTTCTAATGAACCAGAAGATGAACTGAATAAATCAGAAATTCAAGTTGAGGTCCACCATCCACCTCAACAAATAGATAAAAAGAATACAAAGAAAAACACAAATGTAAAACCCAACATAACAAGACCACCTCTGAAGAAACCTACTGGTAATAATGTTAAATTAAAAACTGCTAATGGGAAGACCTCATTCAACATGTCTTCCAGAAATAATCCATAGTTTTCTCCTCCATTTTGCAATGGAACTGTCAGAGTTTGAGGGCGAAATATGAAGAACTTAAGCTCCTAATCCCCCCAGATGCTGAAGCCTTTATGTGGATGGGGGGCTTAGGGATTAGCAGCTGGGTTCCGATGTTTTGTGGGAATTGCTTCCCCACTGGTCCTTGGTGCCAAGCTGTTGATCCAACTAAATTAGTCAGCACTTTCTCTTTTCCTTTTGTTTTTTCCTTTTTTCTCCCATCTCCAACTCTTGGACATGAACTTGTTATTGACCTTGGCTTATGTTTGATTATGGTTTGGCTGCCTCTTTGGATTTGACGCAGGTGGGATGGACGGCATGCCATCTCAAAAGAACTCGAGTACCTGACGTGACCGAGCGAGGGGAAAGTTTTATGTCAAACCTTTCCCTCAGTGCTGGGTCTGACGTTGACGGCCGTCATGACGCCTCAAGTGCTGTGGGCGGGGTGTATCTCTGGATATTGCCCCTAGGGCGGCCCTAATTGTAGGGATGAACCCGTCCTCTAAGTGTGGCTCCTTGGGGGGGGGGGGGACTCGCATTCATCCAGTGCTATTACTCTGGAACCTTTCATTCCAACTTCCCCCAGATGCCAGAGAAATAAAAACTCTGGCAGTTTAAATGAATATTTAAGTGCCCTATATTGTGAGGGAATTACTCGCAATGGGAATTATGATGAATTATTTAATGTTCTGAAAAAGTTTGGAGATATAACAAGAATGAAACTGCAGCTCTCCAAAGATAAACAAGAATTTGAGGCTTATGTCACTTTTAGTAACACATTACAAGCTACAAATGCTTTTCATGAAATAAGAAATGGTAAAGTTTCTGACCTTTCTTGTCGAGTGAAATTGCATAGTATAAAAAATGTTTTAGACTCGGAATATGACTTTATACCCAAATGCTCTGCCTTGCATGAAGAAGTTCTGGAAAATACCAGAATAGTACCAGAACCATTCTGGTATGTTGCTTCATACAAGGAGGGCTGTAATAATCTGATAAAGGGGTATGAATGTATTGAAAAAATGGTAGGCTGTATTCCACAGGGAAATTTAACACGCTATGGCCGTTGTCTGCTTATTAAAGCAGGTAACGAATCTCAAGCTGTATTACTGAATAATTTTAAAGCTTCCTCGTCAGATATAATTCAGAGAGTCTCTCCTCACCACTCTTACAACCACGCAAGAGGAATTATTTATAGTAGGGATCTAAGTGAATTTTCTGATGAAGATATACTGAAAAGATGCCCAGCTACCGTTCTTAAAGCTAAAAAACTAAAAGGGAATAATAATGCAATTTGTTTAATCTTTTCATCACATTACCAACCAGATTACATCAAGATCAGACACTTAAACATTCCGGTCAAGAAATTCCACCCACGACCAATGCAATGTTATAAGTGTTACGAGTATGGCCACATTAATGTAAAGTGTACTAATAAGAAAAGATGTTATATTTGTTCCGAATTTCATGATCCCAACGAATTCCATGATACCTCCGCCGATTTTACTCATGAAAAGTTTTGTTTCCATTGTGAGGGAGCTCACTCTCCCAATTCTAAACTGTGTCCTCAGTACAAACTGGAGCAATCAATAATTGAGACTGCCAATAATGAGCATATAACTTTTGGTGCAGCAAGGAAAAAAACTTAATGGTTCTAATCCAACATATGCCAGAGTTTTGTCCAATCCCGTAAAGTTATTAAACTCAAGGAATACTTACCCCCACAGTTACTGCTGGATCTAAATATCCTGAGATTTCACCTTCTTCATCAACAAATCCCTCAAGGCCCGACAAGATTTCCAATAATTCCAGCAAGCCACAGAACTCTCATCCAGTTCCAGCTATTCTGGAAAACAATAATAGCAGTAGAATAAACAAAAAACCAAATAACAAAGTAGGCCAAAATGGTCCCTTAAAGCAAGAAGACCGTATTCCACTGCAAAACCGTTTCAACACACTTGCCACAGACAGTGCCAGCAGGGCTATAGAAAACATAGGAGAAATAGAGATGGTTGATATCGAGCCCCATAAATCAAAATGCGTGAGCAAGAAAAGAGTAATTGAAGATACAACACCACCCAAACCCAAAAAAACAAATAATATAGAATTTATACCAGATGCAATTGAAATGGATATCGAAAAATTACTAGAACTCCCAACCTCTGGACCCGAATCTAACACAGTCAATAACCACATCA
Organism: Palaemon carinicauda; assembly: GCF_036898095.1. Lineage (NCBI taxonomy): Eukaryota > Metazoa > Arthropoda > Malacostraca > Decapoda > Palaemonidae > Palaemon > Palaemon carinicauda. The sequence goes on from NW_027171938.1 coordinate 407,394, forward strand.
CTAAACAAGTGATAAACGTTGAAGTCCATAGGAATCCCCATGACCCTCAAGGAAGTGAAAGCAAGTCGAATAATTATGCACCCATTAAAGAAATAAGCCCTTCTCCAGTTCTAGGTATGACTGGAAAACTAATGCTTTCACGTAAAACAATGGCAGAAAATACAACACACAAAGTTTCATGTGGTTGTAACGATTGCTTCATGGCAGAATTCAATGACCCTAAAAATCTAAATGTACATAAGATGAATAATATAATAGATAATTTTACTAAGAACAAAAACAAAAACCAGTATGGCAAATTAGAAAGCCACAATGCTGGTTGTATGTGTGTTGACCATCTAATACAGAAACGTGCAACAGGCACCCTCCAACTGGAAAAATTTATAGAAAAACTTAACCTTAATCCAAATGACACCCAGGAAGCTAATACAAACAAGGGTAAAACCCAGGGAGCCATACCCAAGGAACCAAATCTTGATTCAAAAACTACAACTAGCGTAGTCAAGCAGAAACCCGTCTCCAACAGAATAAGCAGAAATAATGCCTTACCCAGTGGAAATTTATCTTCTTTACCGTAACGTTCAATCCTTACATAATTCAGTGGAATATTAATGGTCTTAAAACCCGTTTACATTTAGGGGAAATCCAAAGACTATTGAAAAATTATAACCCTATTGCAATATGCTTACAACATACTAATGATACTGTTCCTTCAATAGGAAACTACAATTTAGCATCTCGCTCAATCCCTTCTCCCAATACTTTAGGGACTGCAGTATATGTTCATAATAAAGTAACTTATGATGCTTCAATATTCAACACATCAGAATTTCAATTATCTGGAGTTAGATTACATCTAAATAACGACACTTTTAATATCTATAATATGTACAATCAACCCTCTTTCAACTATGATATACAAAATCTACCTAAAGTACTCCCAAATATGCAAGAGGATATACTATTACTAGGAGACTTCAACTCCCATAACTCCATATGGGACACCAATTGTGTTGATGTTGACATAAATGGTTCAAAGGTTGAACAGACGATGAATGATCATAACCTCTGTATATTGAATGAGGCAGAGAGTAGCACTTACTATTCAAAAGCTCATGGTACCTATTCGTCAATAGATTTAACTCTGTGTTCCAATAATATTGTTGATAGGTACGAATGGAATGTCTTAGACGACCTGTTTACCAGTGATCATTTTCCTATTTTGATTACCATATTAGGACATACACCAACTTCTTCGATTCAACGATATAATACAGATAAAGCTGACTGGGATAAGTTCAAGTTTTACACTAAGCAAGAGCCTCCCTTTGATTACTCCCAAGATCATGATAAAACAAATGATGACGTTGTGAATTATATCACACAAGCGGCTGATAAATCAATACCTCTGACTGGCACCCGACAGTTAAAACATTCAGTCCCATGGTGGTCAGAGACATTAACCCAGCTGATAAACGAAAAGCATGCAGTTGGAAGAAAATTAGAAACCCTAAATAAAAGATTCAAACATTTGAGCACTGGTCCCCTAATGTTAGGGAATAAAATAAACAAACTGGTTGACATAGCAATAGAAATTAGTGTGTTGAAACCATATTTTAATAGGGTTTCTGCTAAATTCAGAAAGGAAGTAATTAAAGGCAAGATAATTTCATGGCAAAAATACGTGTCAAGCGTATCGGATAATACTTCTGTGCAGAAGGTGTGGCAGTTTAGGAAGATTAATGGCTCTTACAGCAAACCAGCGAGACACGCATTAATGCATAACGGCTCGTTAATACATGATACTCAGACAATCTCTAATATTATCGGCCATAGTATTGAAAATATAAGCAGCATTGATAATTTAGATGCCCACTTTCGAGGCATTAAAAGAAGAGAAGAAGCAACACCATTGAATTTTGATACTATGGAGGATATATATTACAATAAAAGATTCACTGAAGAGGAGTTGGAATTTGCCTTATCTAATTGTAGGTCAACAGCCCCGGGTAAAGATAAGATAAATTTCGATATGATTAGAAATCTAGCCCCTTTAGCTAAAGCATATCTATTGGATTTTACAATCATCTTTGGACCAAACACCTATTTCCAAAGGCATGGAAACATGCAATAGTAATACCAATAGTAAAGGCAGGGAAAGATCCAAGTAATCCAAACAATTACAGACCAATTTCATTAACCAGTTGCATATGTAAATTACTGGAAAAAATGGTAAATTATAGACTAAATTGGTGTTTACGTCGCAATAATATTCTATCAACTTCTCAATTTGGCTCACAATCAGAACGATCTTCTTTGGATTCACTTTCACACTTAGAAAATTATATACGTAGAGGCTTTGAACGAAAACAGATCACAATAGCCATATTTTTTGATATTCAAAAGGCATATGATACAACGTGGAGACACTCGATACTAAAATCCTTACATCAGAATGGTTTTCGAGGACACCTTCCTATTTTTATTAGAAATTTTATTGGTGGAAGAACGTTTCAAACTCGTATTGATAACATTCACTCCGAATCTTTTAATCTTGACAGTGGTGTACCGCAAGGCAGTGTTTTAAGCGGGACTCTTTTTGCATTGGCAATTAACGACATTGTTAATCAAATGCCACAAGGAGTGCAAAGTAGTCTATATGTAGATGACTGCAATTTACTATTCCTCCAATAGCCTGCGTCATTTACAAAGGATTCTAAATAGTGCCACTAGAAAAATACTAGCGTGGACCGCATCTGTTGGTTTTAGACTTTCGGCAGAAAAAACTCAAGCCATAATGTTTTATGAAAATAGTAGATGGAAGCAAAACCAAGATATCAATCTAACATTGGGCAACATACAAATCCAATTTCAAGATAAGGTAAAGTTTTTGGGACTAATTTTTGACACCCATTTGAATTGGAAAGCACATGTATCATACATCAAATCCAAATGTAACAGTGCTCTTAATTTAATGAGGAAATTATCTCACACAACCTGGGGGGCAAGGAGATCAACTTTACTAATGATGTATAAAGCATTAGTATTATCAAGAATTGATTATGGTAGCCCAATTTATGGTTCAGGATCAGAAGCAACTTTGAAATCTTTAGATCCAATACATACTCGAGGCCTGAGAATTTGTAGCGGAGCATTTAGATCATCCCCAAATCTCTCTGTTTTATGTGAAATTGGAGAACCCCCATTGTCTTTGCATCGGGATTTTGTAACAATGCGGAGTGCATTGAAAATTTTATCCACTAATTCTCCAACAAAAAAGCTTTTTAATGAGAGGGACAGATTTATAAACAACCATGAACCACCATTCCCAATTAGGGCAAACAGACTGTTACAATTAACAAACGTTAAAGTGAATCTTATCCAACCATCTTTATTTCCCCCACCTTGGATTATGACAAGGACAAGAATCTGTTCTCATCTGTTTTATTTATCAAAAAAATTCACTTATACTCCGAGTCACCACAAGCAAATTACCATAGAACATATTCAGAGAAAAGGTCCTCACTATGCAATATATACTGATGGTTCTAAAACCCCAATGGGTACTGGATGTGCTGCAGTATCTTTAGATGGAACACAACAATTATCGTTGCCAAAAGAATCATCAGTATTTACATCAGAGTTATATGCCATTTTACAAGCAATCAATATGATTAAAACCATTGAAGACAGGAAGAATTTTAAATTTGTCATCTATTCAGATTCTCAAAGTGCCATAGTGGCCCTTAAAAACTATACTCATAGGAACCACTTGATCCTAAGAATTAAAGACCTTATAAGTAAATTATCTTCTCAGTGTGTAAGTGTCGAGTTATGCTGGATACCGGCTCATGTTGGAGTTGCTGGTAATGAAAAGGCGGATGCTGCTGCTAAAGAAGCCATTAAATTACCACAACAAAACATTGACCTCCCAGTCGGAGATTGATTACATTATTAAGGCATTACATATTGGAAATATGGCAGAATGTTTGGAATAATGTGCCAGAAAATAATAAATTAAGGCAAATTAAACCGAAGGTTGCTCCTTGGGATTCCTCGAAACAAAAGAACAAGAGAACAGAAGTAATTTTAACCAGATTACGAATTGGGCACTCGAGATTAACCCATGAATTTTTAATGAGTACACCTCACGGCACTGTTCCAATGTGCAGTGAGTGTGATACTTTTTTATCTATTAAACATATATTTTCGGTTTGTAAAGTTTTTCAGCGAGAGAGAGAGATATGTTTTGGTCAGAAAACTTTTTCTGAAATTTTAACTGAATCAAGTAATTTTTCTGTTTCTAGAATTTTAACCTTTTTAAGGAATTCACGTATTATTGATAGAATCTAAATTTTTACATAAGTTTTTTTACTAATTCATTTTAAATTACATAGATTTAATATATTGTTAATTATTTTCATCACTCAGATTTCATATATATATATATATATATATATATATATATATATATATATATATATATATATATATATATATATATATATATATATATATATATATATATATATATATATATCTATTCATCCATATTTAGAATATTTAAAGATTATAAGTATATACTGTATATACATATATATAATTCTTTTTTTTCATTAATTATTTTTTTTCCTTATCAATTGAATTTTTGATAATCTTATATTTCTTTATATCCCGATTTTTTTTTTTCGGGCCAGCCCTGTGAGAGTCAAGCTTGACTTATTGGGCTGGTAAAACTTCTTTTAATAATAATAATAATAAGCTCCTAATTCATGAGCATTCCCCCATAATTGTATGTCTACAGGAAAGTATGCTTGATTCTAACACTCCTAGTCCTCGAGAGTATGTTAGCTATAGAACACCATATAATCAACAAGCAGGGAGCCATGGCGGAAGTCTCATGTACATTCGTCGAGATGTTCCCCAAATACCCATGTCTATACGTACAACCCTGCAGGCAGTTGTTGTACAAATTGATATAGGGAGAAAATATACAATATGCTCTCTGTACTTACCTCCAAATGATAATATGATGATTTAGCAGAAGTCATCCAACAACTCCCTCAACCTTTTCTCTTACTGGGAGATATGAATGGTAGACATCCTTTATGGGGTGATGTTTTGGCCAACACAAGGGGCAATATTATCTCATCAATTGTGGAGAATGAGGATGTGGGGCTCCTTAATACAAGAGAGCCCACGCACTTCCATGTTCAGACAGGTACCTTGTCATGCATTGACCTTTCAATTG
>NW_027171939.1:0-20000 GCF_036898095.1 Palaemon carinicauda
CCTTTCATAAAAATCTTACTTGTCTATTGTGTCATCATTCAAATGTGATATATATATATATATATATATATATATATATATATATATATATATATATATATATATATATATATATATATATATATATATATATATATATATATATATATACACACACACACACACACATATATATATATATATATATGTGTGTATATATATATGTTTTATATATATAAATATATATATATATATATATATATATATATATATATATATATATATATATATATATATATATATATATATATATATATACACACACACCCATATATATATATATATATATATATATATATATATATATATATATATATATATACATATACATATATATATATATATATATATATATATATATATATATTATATATATGTATGTATATATATATATATGTATATATATATATATATATATATATATATATATATATATATATATATATATATATAAATATATATACATATATACATATATATATATATATATATATATATATATATATATATATATATATATATATATATATATATATATATATATATATATATATACATCCATACATATATTTTGGTACCGGGTCTGCACAACAGAAATATATTATATGATGGTCACGTGTCTGAGAACTAAAGTTATAAAATTATATATATTATGGCTGGAAAGCTATACAACCTCTCGAGTTCTAAACTCACCTGTTTGTTTTTACATTAAATCTGTTACACTTGAAAATATTAATACCCGAACTCTGATACAGTTATTTAACTCCTATGCAGCAATGTGTAAAAACTTTGAATATCCGAAGGTGTATTAAGTACACTCAAAACAAAACTGGGTAATTATTCTAAAACTTATTTAAAACGCCCTCTTCTTCGATTCATTAAGAGGATACGAGTGAGTATGAAATAAACAATTGTGATTGTAATGATGCACTCTTCACAAAAATAAATATATTCTGTATAAATTACAACACTTTGAAATAATTTACATGAAAAATAAATCACTCAAGATATTAAGTCTGAAGAAAACTTATATTAAGAGAAAAAAATATTACGCTCTGATAGCGATCTGGTGGCATTCCCATCAATGCTATTTGTGCTGCCTTCATCGAGTTCTCTTATATTTTCAAGTGCTTCACATTTACCCTTACTATATTGAGAGATAAGGAAGAACGCCTACGCATTCAAGAACGCTTGTACATATGGAACATAAATCTCTCTCTCTCTCTCTCTCTCTCTCTCTCTCTCTCTCTCTCTCTCTCTCTCTCTCTCTCTCTCTCTCTGTCAAACCCAAACACAGGTGGAATTAACATATAGTTGTATTACGTCTTATATTCTCTCTGGCTAACATTGTTAATATGTGAAATCGTATTGAATTAGGATTATATTTTAACATCTTTCTGTGTTTGTATTAAAATCAACAAACTAAATTAATTGCCATATGTAATATTCATATGAAACTGATTAATGTGAAAAGAAAAAGATATTTTTGTAGGAAAATACAAAAATATAACTATTCTATCGAAAACATTTTACGCACATTACTTTCCTCTCGCTTTATATACATTAAAATTATTGAACCTGTAATCAACAAAATGAATTAAAAAGAAAAGCAAACCTGTGTATAGAATTATTGTGAATCTCTGGAGCATCAGATTGCCAACTCACAGATCTGTATAACATAAACAATAATAATGTCCAAGATGTAATTGATTCTTCCGAATCCGTTGTATAATTATGGTGAAAATCTGGCAAAACATTTTGGCATAATCCTGCCAACAGACAACACTGGGTAATATCATGTAACTGTGTTGATTAATTGCATCTGGGTCCAAACTTTGGCACTGTACCTATAGATCATTTGGCCGAGATCTCGTCCTGACCTTCCTTGAAAATATTATTATTATTTTTTTTTAAATGGTTTAATAACACCCAAACCATAACAAGTTGTCAATGGGCTGGTTAATCTCCACCTTTTTGAATATTAATAACATTATAATATAACAAATTATCATTCATTGAAAAGGTCTTTATAAATGGTTGCCGATGAATATAAAAGAGATAGGACTTGTGTATCCTGAAACATTCTGCTACATGAGAGATTTTCTTGAATTCACCACTAAAGATAAAGGTAAAGGTTTAAGATCCAGTTTGATCAGAATAAATTCTCACTAGGAGGACAGCCGGACAAATCAAATCCCCCACGGTGGTGCCAAACCACATTAGTGGCATCCCCAGTAAACCGCTCAAACTCACGGTCTCGGGAGGGTATCGATCTGCTGCCATGCGAATGCTGGGCGAATACCTTATCATTGTACTATCCAGAAGGTTAATGAAAGGGTTAGTACATCATATATTGAAATACGGTGACAAGTTAAACTGACGGAAATATAAAGTAAAGAAGGAAAGTCAGGCATTTTATTCCCTTTGATAACCCCATATGTAAGTTTACTGAAAAGGGGGATCAGTTAATGAAGCAGTGTTGCTGGAGCTGTTGAATCTCAATTTTCTTTGTTATTATTCTTTTCACAGGACAGAAATACCATCGGAAACTCATTTGGTTTTGCTTTTTTCTTTGTGTTTTATATCCGATTGGGTGAAATTGTTATCCTTCTGTTTGTTAGTAATTAATACAATCAAACTCTCTCTCTCTATCTCTCTCTCTCTCTCTCTCTCTCTCTCTCTCTCTCTCTCTCTCTCTCTCTCTCTCTCTCTCTCTCTCTCTCTCTCTCTCTCTTATACATTATGTATACTGATATAGTAATTATATTACATTGAAACATCAATGAATTTAACTCTTCTCCATTATATATATCTTGTTTTTAAGAAATTAAACTCTTTAATAGTAATCACAAGTAAACTGGGTTCGCAATTTTACCACTCGTGTGTCACAAGTTCGTACATTGTAACGACATTTCTCTTTATTATATATATTATCCTTTGTATCTTTGGTCTCCCCTAGCACTGACAGCAACTTGTATCAACATATATGCCTATTTCATTGTTAACTGGTAACAGAACCGGTTGTCAGTTGGCCAAGAAATCGCAGGTTTGTATTTTGTGACCTTCTTGCCGGGACATAATGTGTATATATACCCGATGTGTCTATAATAAAGTATTTATTTGTATTCATCTCACCTTTGGTTCACAGCCTCTCTTGGCTCGTTACGTTGGTGACCCCGGGGTCGAATTGCTCCTCCCGTCAACCCGCCAGTCACTGTTACTATGACGGACTCCCCAAAAGTTGGTGCTGCCCCATTCAAACTTTCGTCAGTGGAGAAGCGTTTGCTTGGTTTCAGCATGCAGAAGTCCAGTTGTGCATCAAGGGCGTGACTCACTCAACAGCCAAAGAAGATTGTATTCTCGTGGCATTACCTGAGGACACCTTGGAAATCTCCAACTGGCTTTGTGAATAAGGAGATACCCCAATAGCGTATGATGCTTTCAAAATATACCTTCTGCAGCAGTACTCGCTGTCGCCAGCCGCTCGTATAACAAAGCTTTTCAGCTCTCTTAACAACCGTTGGAGGACCAAAGGGCTTCGCTCGCCCTCAGGGAAATGACCAGTATCGCTCGCCTGCAACCTGCCGCAGACGGCTCTCCTCGTGAGGTGAACTTACTCCGTGCCCTTTGGGTACACCGTTTACCCAAACCTGCATGCACTGCCATACCCAATATCGATAGTTTACCCTTAATGGACTTTATTACCAAAGCCGACGCCCTTATAGACAGACACTTCACGACCTTCAAGACCTCCATCAACTCCTCCACTTTGGACAAAGAGGACACCTATTCACCGCCAGCCGAAGCTGATGTGGATGCCGTATGACACACAAGCCTACCCCTTGACATGTCGGAGCAGCAACAAAGCCACCCATTAGCCACCACTCGCTTGCCCCCAACATACGACTTCTAATGCCACTTACTTCCACAGTTTTCCTACTACCACTCCAGATTCGGGGCTGCCGCGAAGAAATGTGCCAAGGATTGTCAGTGGCCAAAAACCGTGTAAGTAGGCCATTGCTCCTGGCGATGGCCTCCCATGTTTCTAATCTTTTATTTTTACCTGATGCAGGAATGGGAGTGCAATTTTTGGCAGACACAGGTGCTTGTCACTCTTTTTTGCCAAGGGAACTCTTCAGGACACGACGTAGGCTGTCTAAGTCTACCGATTTTCGCCGGGTAGTTGCCAATGGATCTGCAATACCCACCTACGGTTACGAGAACCTTATATTATCGCTAGGAAGCCAGAAATTCAATTAGAAGGTTCTAGTTGCTGATGGCACATTGCCAGTTTTCGGTGTGGATTTCCTCTCTCCTTTCCACCTTCTGGTCGATGTCGTCCACCGACAATTGGTCAACGTAGACTCGTACTTGTCAGCACCTCTTCAACCCGCCCCCTTCAACCTCCCTCTCCTCATCAGCGCACCCACGGATGACTACTCACACCTCCTCACGTTGTACCCGGAAGTTTTCCGTCCAGAACTTCGCCAAACACCCACAGTTCCTGCCAAGCACGGTATTTATCACCATATCAAGATGACAGGATCCCCAATCTTTGCAAAACTCAGACGTCTGGCATCGGAACGATTGGCAGCCGCCAAACAGATGTTCGCTGAAATGGAAGGAATGAGCCTTTGCCAAAAGGCCTCACGCCCATGGTCGTCACCCTTACACATCATCCTGAAGAAAGATGGCTCCCTCCATCCGTTTGGGGATTACAGGCGCCTGAACATGCAAACAGAACCGGAAAACAACCCCCTCCCAAACATCGCTGATGTGACCTCCTACCTGCACAAAGCGAATGTTTTCTCCACGTTCTACTTCCTGAAGAGGAATATCAGGTACCTATGAACCCCAAAGACATCCTCAAGGCTGCCATCACCCCTCTCTTCAGTATATACACCTTCAACTACTCCTGTTTTGGCCTTCGTGATGCTGGGGCCACTTTTCAACGTCTCATGGATGGCATCTTAGGGGACCTTCCCTTCTGTGTAGGTATGTGGACGACATACTTGTGTTCTCTTCCTCAAAAGAGGAACACCTCCGTCACCTGCACATCATGGTCTACTCCCTACAACATAAGGGCCTTGTAGTCTGGTATGACAAGTGTATCTTTGGCGCCAACAAAGTGTCATTCTTAGGGCACCGCATCACTCATAAAGGAGTTCATTCCCTCCCTGAGAAGATAGCAGCCGTTCAGAAGTTCCACACGCCCTCGACCATCAAAGCACTGCAGGAATTTTTGGGCATGATCCACTATTATCACCGTTTTCTGCCAGCCATTGCCACCACTCTTGCTCCCATCTAAGCCTCCCTCAATGGCAAGCCAAAAGACCTGAAGTGGGGTCCCCTTCAAGAAGCGGCCTTCTGCAACACAAATAATGCCTAATAACCGCTGCTGCTCTCACTTTTCCCGTCCCAAATGCCACTCTCCTTCTCTCCACCGATGCCAGCAACGTCGCAATTCGTGCAGTAATCGAACAGGTGGTCAACAGCTTGCCCCGCCCATTGGTCTTCTTCAGCAGAAAACTTTCCAAGGCAGAATCAGATTATTCTGTCTTCGATCACGAATTGCTGGCGGTTCACTTGGCTGTCCGTCACTTTCGACATTTCTTAGAAAGTACACCCTTCGTCATTTGCACGTAGCACATGCCTCTGGGGCACGCCTTCACTCGACAGTCTAACGCCAGGTCCGCCCGTCAAAGCCAACATCTCTCTACCATGGCTGAATACAATTGCATCCCTTAACACGTCTCTGGGAAAATCAATCCCGTTGCCGATGCCCTGTCAAGAAACACTTTGCCCGCCGTTCAACTGGGATTGGATTTCAACATCTTGGCTGAATCCCAATGACAGGATCCAGAGTATCAAGCATGTAGGACGTCCTGCTTATCCCTCAATTGCGAAGACGTCCCCATCGACGACTCCAACACCACCCTCCTCTGTGACGTCATGCAATGACAGGTGTTTTATTTCATTCATTGGCTTTGACTTCCCTCGCGCCGTTCTACTGCACAGCTCTTGAAGACGAAGTTCATTTGTTATTATTATTATTATTATTATTATTATTATTATTATTAACTGCTAAGATACAACCCTAGTGTGAAAAGCAAGATGCTGAGCCCAGTTGCTCCAACAGGAGAAACAGCCCAGTGAGGAAAGGAAACAATAGAAAATAAAATATTTTAAGAAAACTAACAACATTAAAAATCAATATTTTCAAAATAACTTATAAAGACATTAACATAACAAGAGGAAGAGAAATAAGATAGAGTAGTGTGCCCGGGTGTACCCCCAAGCAAGAAAACTCTTACCCAAGACAGTAAAAGACCATGATACAGAGGCTATGACACTACCCAAGAATAGAGAGTAATGGTTTGATTTTGAAGTGTCCTTGTCCTAGAAGAGCTGCTTACCATAGCCAAAGAGTCTCTTCTACCCTTACCAAGTGGAAAGTAGCCACTGAATAATTATAGTGTAGTAGTTAACCGTTTGTGTGAAGAAGAATGGCTTGGTAATCTCAGTGTTTTCAGGTGTATGAGGACAGAGAGTCTGTAAAAAAAAAAGCCAGACTATTCGGTGTATGTGTAGGGAAAGAAAAAGAATCGTTACCAGAGAGAGGGATTCAATGCAATCTGTTGCCAGTCAAAGAATGCTAAGGATTGGGTCCATGCCTGTACTTCTTGCCAAACTTCCAAAGTACATCGACACACGGATTCAGGAGTGAGCACCTTTCTTCAATCTCAGCATCAGCGTCGTTTCGCCCACATTCACATCGACGTTATACGCCCCCTACCCATATCATTAGGATATCGTTGCCTGTTTACCGTCATCGACCGCTCCTCTCATTAGCCTGAAGCTATTTCCAAGGAAATTGCAATGTCCACCTCCTAAACATGTGCATATCTCTTAGGATGTATAGCAAGATTTGGGCATCAAATTACATCAGACAACTGCCTACAATCATGCTGCCTATAGAATGGTTAAACGTTTACATCGCACCCTCAAAGGAGCTTTGATGTCTGGTTGCAAGGACTCCAACTGATTTACTCAGCTTCCCTGGGTCCGCCTGGGACTAAAGACCAATCCTAAAGACGCCCTGGATGTCTCGGCAGCTGAAATGGTGTATGGCAACCCGTTGGTTGTCCCTGTTGAATTTCTTCCTCCTACAACCTTCTCCAACGATCTGCAGCGTATACATTATATGGGAAAATATACTCCATGTCGCCAGACTTACAAGACCCCAGCAAAACGTCACCTACCGACAGACTTGCACTCTGCAACGCACGTCTTCCTATGCAACGACACTAGCAGGCCACCGCTAATACCCAATTTCACTGGCCCTTTCCTTGTGATCCAACGCATTCCGAAAGCATTCCTACTAAACATTCGTGGCGAAGAAGACTGGGTCACAACCTCTCTTGTGTAGTCATATAATCATCTAATCAACATTAATATTTCATATATATATATATATATATATATATATATATATATATATATATATATATATATATATATATATATATATACATATATATATATATATACAGTGCATATATATATATATATATATATATATATATATATATATATATATATATATATATATATATATATATATATATATATATATATATATATATATATATATATATATATATATATATATATATATACAGTGCATATATATATATATATATATATATATATATATATATATATATATATATATATATATATATATATATATATATATATATACAGTGCATATATATATATATATATATATATATATATATATATATATATATATATATATATATATATATATATATATATATATATATATATATATATATCATTCACAGAGCAAGAAATTGGCGATAGATGTCCTAAGAAAATTGAAAATTAAAATATCAAACATGATAAATTGCAAACCAATAAATATAAATGGCCGAAGAGCAAAGGCTTTAACCATTATTTATGGATTTCTTTATCCTGCTCACCTTCTCACCTTTCTCGCCAGACGTCAGGTATTCTACCATGCTTGCCAGTCGTCCTTCCTTAGGATTTCCCTCCACTGCTGCATGTATTCAAACAGTCCAACTCTCTTCTCAACCTCCAACAACAAATTATTTTTTCTTCTCAGAGATGCAGCTAAATAATCCTTCCATCTCATTCTTGGTCTCCAACAGGTCTTGTACATCCATATTTCCTTTCAAGATTTTTTCTGGGGTATCCAACATCTTCCATATTCTTCACATGGCCGTACCAGCACTACTGGCCCTTCTCAGTATGTTTTAATCTATCCAGTCTTATCACAACTTTTATTAATCTCAATACCTCCCTTCCTGCTTCTCAATTCTGCCTTCTGGTTTTAGATGTAAGTGTCTTTGTTTTTTTTCTTTTCTGTTCATGATTCGGTCTTTCACTGTGGGGTTTAACACAAAAATATCATTGTTAAATTTATTCATTCTTGAAGTTATTTGTACTTGATGGTCTTTGTCATTACTGACTTTTTGAAATGCACATATTTTACTGGGTTGATTTTATTATAAATGCGTAAGTAAAAAAAAAAGTTCTTTATGTTTTCTTTTTTTCAAGTAAACAAACTAATATTTCTTTATTTCTGGTTTGAGTAAACAAAAATAGATTTCCTCATTTTCATGTTTGCATACCCATATAAAATAATGCATTGCTTGTTCGCTTGAAAAGAAAAAACATAATAGGTTAATTAATTTGAAAAAAAAGAGACACATAATAAAACAAAACAAAAGTAGGCCTCAACTAATCAACCTTTGTGATTTCCCTAACGAAACTATCACCAGACTTCACACTACGTTCATTATGAACCTCCAAACTCAGTCAATGAATTTTCCTGGAACAAAGCCAACTTTCATTCCTAATGCTATTTAATTTGCAGGTTCCCGGCTAGAACAAAACAAATATATATTAACTTTAGGTCTTTTGATTTATTCTTTTTTTATTTTTTTTAAGTCATTTTACAAAGGAATATATGCAATATGTTTGAGAATTGTTTGCTAATTTTTTCCCTTTGAGCTTTGGGCAAAATAAAACAGCATTACCGCACCAGTTCTTATATATGATAAAGCATTTTGTACATCACGAAAATACGTGGTTAGTAAATTTATTTTGCTGGATAATATTTGCATATTCATCTCCCTTTCCTTATACACTTACATATATATTAGTAAATATTTCAAACGGTATTGTAGGAATGATTGAAGAGATAAAGATCACCTCAAGTTATAAAATTTCTGGATATAAAAATAGATGATAAAAGGAAACTGTTTAATTATAGAATATAATGTTCATAGTATATTTCAGGCAATAGAATTATTGGAGTATTAGTAAATTTATGAAAAAATATCTTAATTACCAGATGACAGAAATCTGACTCACTTTGATCCACCTTACTTTATGCCAACTTAAAAAGGGGGAAGTTATCTAGAAAACGTAAGAGGAAAAGCAAAAATAGAAATCAGGATGAAATAACACAAGGAAAAGTGTATCGCAAACGGAAAAATCTTTTTGCAAAGTCTTATATGAATTTTTTTTTATGGAATGAACAACTTATGACGAAGGAGAAATTTTACCAGGATTCGTCTGAGAATGCTTTATCATAATTTGGGGTTAGGATCAAGATTACGTTACTGTTGGTCAGTTTCGTGCCCTTTTGCTCAATACCAAGTATTTTTTTTCCACTGCTTTTGAGTACCTCTATAGCTTCCAGCAATAAGTATTAGAGTTTGAAAAATTAGTTGACTTAATAAAGACTCAATGGTGCATAAAATTGTTGACTAATTGTATTGTATCTAGATTAAGCAAATGGAATATGCATATTTTACTAGATATCTTATGTAAATACAATGATCATTTCTTTATTGCTCCTTATAACATTATATCAGGTAATTACCAGCTATATTTTTACCTCTATGAGCATTTTCACTCATCTTCCTAATTCTTGATATAAAACAGCAAAAGATCAGTCAATTGGAAACCTTGGAATCTGGACCATATTAAAAATTTACTACTTAAAAATAAATCCTAATCCTTTCTATAGAATTTTTGAGCGTGTCAATATCATGGCAAAGGGCCACATTGCTTATATCAAAATTAAGGATTAGCGCCGTGATGTCACTTTTCTGATTTACCTAACATTTTCATTATATAAGACTCATCCATAAACATTTCAGTGAGGGAAACGGATCACTCGAAAAAAAAAGGCCTAGATTAAAAGCTGTAATTTTCTACCAACATGTAAAATCTGGCTTATATTCCTATAGATGTCTAGTTTGAAAAAGTCACCCGAAATGGTTTTTTAATGGCTGCTCGTGAATGGCAGAGGCAAATTACAGTAACACTGGAAATACATTATTATGATAAGCGCCGAAGCTCCTCTCCACACAAGCCATGCCCTGGGAGAGTCAGGGAATGCTGCTGATAAATCAGTAAGTAGTCACATAGGCTCTCCGGACCTACTCCCTTAGCTCAAAAAGATGTTAAGCTTGAACGGCTCTCAAGCCCGAGCCTAGCAAAAATCCTGGCAGGGGTGTTTTCAGTAGGCTACCTACTTGAACTAATTGTATGTGGAAATATTTAATTATTCGAAAGAACTGCTCTTTCTTTATTACATTCAATATAGTAACTGTAACATTAAGCGTTGTCTTTCTTCCTGAGAAATGAGAAGGGAGGCCCACTACTTGAAGTTACCAATATCTTCAATATTTCCTGAAAATGCGATGGCTTCCTGTTGGTCTTCTGGATATTGCCTTGTATAGATATTCTGACCATGAAAATTCTAGAACACCTGCCACTTCAAATGAAGGATGGAAATTGAAAAATGATCTTGAGAAATATGCAATGGTATTAGTTGAACAGAAAAATATGGCAATTATTTATATGAGAGAAACCAACATAGATTAATTGAAAAGAATTTTTAATGAAAAAATAAAGATAAACTTTAGAAAGTTGCAAAACCGAATCCTGTGAGCTAAAAATGGGTCATCAATTAGTGATGAGCTATTTAACCTTACAATTGAAAATATTTCTCATTAGAAATTCTTTAAATGCGATAGGAATAGGGATATCACTGTAAATGATTGATTAAAGTTCATTCTTCATTGATATTGAACCCACCCCCACCCCCCCCCCTCCCTCTCTCTCTCTCTCTCTCTCTCTCTCTCTCTCTCTCTCTCTCTCTCTCTCTCTCTCTCTCTCAAGACTAACATGTCCTGTACATGTTTCAGGTTTTGATTCACTGTTGAACTAAAAGTATCATTTCAGCTCAAAAAAATTAAAAAATAACAATAAAAAACTACTCATGAAATTCTGAATGGTTTGAAGGATATTATGCTTTTATAACAAGAGTCTTCTAAACGTGGAGTCAAAATGAATGAAAAAGTAAGATCAAACTCTAGTTCTTTTCATTTATTGGTAACATTAGGGCAATAATGTAGTAGTTATTTTTTAAATGTAATGAGGCACCACAACTGTTCATCCTCCAGAATCATAGAATTACCCGATAATGAAGAAAAAATACTTTTGTTAGCCAACAAAATGAAAACACACACACACATATATATATATATATATATATATATATATATATATATATATATATATATATATATATATATATACATATATATATATATATATATATATATATATATATATATATATATATATATATATATATATATATATATATGTATATGTATATATATATATATATATATATATATATATATATATATATATATATATATATATATATATATATATATATATATATATACATACATATATATATATATATATATATATATATATATATATATATATATATATATATATATATATATATATATATATATACATATATACAGTACACAAATAGTTACAGATCTTACAATGTGAAAATTATATACACATATTTATGTGTACACACACACACACACATATATATATATATATATATATATATATATATATATATATATATATATATATATATATATATATATATATATATATATATATATATATATATATATATACTATTATTATTATTATTACTATCCAAAATACAACCCTAGTTGGAAAAGCAAGATGCTATAAGCCCAGGAGCTCTAACAGGGAAAAATAGCCCAGTGAGGAAAGGAAATAAGGAAATAAATAAATGAAGAGAACAAATTAACAATAAATCATTCTAAAATAAGTAACAACGTCAAAGAAGACATGCCATATATAAACTATTAACAACCTCAAAAACAAATATGTCATAAATAAACTATAAAAAGACTATGTCTGTCTGGTCAACAAAAAAGCATTTGCTCTAACTTTGAACTTTTGAGGTTCTACTGATTCAACCACCCGATTAGGAAGATCATTCCACAACTTGGTCACAGCTGCAATAAAACTTCTAGAGTACTGCGTAGTATTGAGGCTCGTTATGGAAAAGGCCTGGCTATTAGAATTAACTGCCTGCCTAGTATTACGAACAGGATAGAATTGTCCAGGGAGATCTGAATGTAAAGGATGGTTAGAGTTATGAAAAATCTTATGCAACATGCATAATGAACTAATTGAACGACGGTGTCAGAGATTAATATCTAGACCAGGAATAAGAAATTTAATAGACCGTAAGTTTCTGTCCAACAAATTAAGATGAGAATCAGCAGCTGAACACTAGACAAGAGAACAATACTCAAAACAAGGTAGAATGAAAGAATTAAAACACTTCTTCAGAATAGATTGATCACCGAAAATCTTGAAAAACTTTCTCAATAAGCCTATTTTTTGTGCAATTGAAGAAGACACAGACATTATATGTATCTCAAAAGTAAATTTACTGTCGAGAATCACACCTAAAATTTTAAAAGAGTCATACAAATTTAAAGAAACATTATCAATACTGAGATCCGGATTTTGAGGAGCCACCGTCATTGACCTGCTTACAATCATACTTTGATTTTGATAGGATTCAACTCCATACCCCATAATTTGCACCATGCACTAATTCTAGCTAAATCTCTATACATATATATATAGATGGATAGATAGAAAAATAGATATATATATATATATATATATATATATATATATATATATATATATATATATATATATATATATATATATATATATATATATATATATATATATATATATATATATATTTATATTTATTTATATATATATATGTATATATATATAATTATATATATATATATTTATATATATATATATATATATATATATATATATATATATATATATATATATATATATATATATATATATATATATATATAAAAGTAGTATGGACCCAGGAGCAATTAATCAGGGATAAACATATTGGAGTAGGGACACGCGTTCTGTCTTTCATCTATTTATTAGCGCCGACGTTTCGTATCAACTTGATACATTTTCCAGGCTGAAACGATTACAAATCAATTGCGTATAAGTAAAAAGATACACACAACGTTTACCAACACCAAAATTAATAACTTTTTCAATAAATTAAGAATAAAGACAGTATAGACAGAAACACAGAATAACATTGAAAGGGCTAGGGGCGAATACATGGCTATTAGTATTAATTCCCTGCCTAATATTACGAACACGATAGAATTGTCCTGGGAGATCTGAATGTAAAGGATTATCAGAGTTATGAAAAATCTTATGCAACATGCATAATGAACTAATTGAACGACGGTGCAAAAGATTGATAGCTAGATCAGGCATAAGAAATTTAATAAACAGTAAGTTTCTGTCCAAAAAAATTAAGATGAGAATTACCAGCTGAAGATCACAGAACAACTATACTCAAAATAAGGTAGAATGAAAGAATTAAAACATTTCTTCAGAATAGATTGATCACCAAAAGTCTTTAAGACTTTCTCAATAAGTCAATTTTTTTGTGCAATGGAAGAAGACACAGACCTAATGTGTTTCTCAAAAGTGAATTAATGCCAAGATTCACACTTAAATTTAAAAAAAAGAGTCATACAAATTTAAAGAAAAATTATCAATACTGAGATTTGGATGTTTAGGAGCCACTGTCCTTGACCTACTTACAATCATACTTTGAGTTTTGTTGGGATACAACTTCATACCCCATAATTTGCACAATGCACTAATTTTAGCTAGATCTCTATTAAGGGATTCAGCAACCCCAGATCTACATTCAGGGGATGGAATTGATGCAAAAAGAGTAGCATCATCTGCATATGCTACAAACTTGTTTTTTAGGCCAAACCACATGTCCTGTGTATATAGTATGAAAAGTAATTAGCCAATAACACTACCCTATGGAACGCCAGATCTCACATTCATATACTCACTATGGTGCTCATCAACAAAAACTTTTTGAGATCTATTACTTAAAAAAAATCAATAATAATACTAAGAAACGACCCACCCACTCCCAACTGTTTCAGTTTGAAAACAAGGGCCTCATGATCAACATCGTCAAAGGCAACACTAAAATCAAGGTCAATCATAGGAACTTCCTGACCACAATCAAGGGATTTCTGTACAACATTGGAGGCTGTAAGAAGGGCAACACATGCTCCAAGGCCTTTATGATATACAAATTGTAAACTAGGGAATAGATAATTACCTTCAGCAAAACTATCAAGACGTTTTGCCAGAAGACGTTCAAAAACTTTAAATAATATGGGAGTTATGGAAATTGGGAATAATCAGTTGGACTTGAGCTACTGCAAATACATTTACATAGAGGAGTAACATTACCAATTCAACAACAAGTGCTAAAAGCTTCTCTTCTTGCTAACTTGCGCAAAATAACAGATAACTTTAGAGCTACGAATTCTGCAGTTTTTAGAAAAAAAAGGAAAAATACCATATATATATATATATATATATATATATATATATATATATATATATATATATATATATATATATATATAGATATGTATATGTATATATATATATATATATATATATATATATATATATATATATATATATGTGTGTGTGTATATGTATACATATATATATATATATATATATATATATATATATATATATATATATATATATATATATATATATATATATATATATATATATATATATATGTGTGTGTGTATATATATATATATATATATATATATATATATATATATATATATATATATATATAGATATATATATATATATATATATATATATATATATATATATATATATATATATACATATATGTGTGTGTGTATATATATATTTATATATATATATATATATATATATATATATATATATATATATATATATATATATATATATTTATATATATATATGTGTATATATATATATATATATATATATATATATATATATATATATATATATATATATATATATATATATATATATATATATATATATATATATATATATATGTTGAGCAGTTTGATATATTCTACTAAGGAGATTCACTTTGAAAACTATATAAAAATCAATTGCAAAAATTCTGCAAGTGTAAGATGTTGCACAATTTATTTCTTACAAGCAATAGCGTTATTGATTTAAAACGAAATAGATTTCAAACATAAATATCTCCTCTGAATTCATCCACCAACACAAAAAGATTTTAAAGTTTTAAAATTCAAAGATCTTTTCATCCTCAATTGAGAGGATACGTCAAGATTTATCAATATAGACGTCAGAGAGAAGTACTTCAACACGGAAAAAATAAACAATTCTTTTTTATTCATCATAGAGCAATAAAATTTTTGAAAAGTCATGAACTTTTGTTCTTTCAGTAATTAAATATGTTTTGTTTTCACTACAATTAACTTTTTGCTTTATATTTCTTTACTTTAAATTTAAACGCTTAATCTTTTTTATCTGTAAACACATTTTTAGGATATATATATATGTATATAAATATGTATATATATATATATATATATATATATATATATATATATATATATATATATATATATATATATATATATATATATATATATAAATATGTATATATACATACTCATATATATACATATATATATATATATATATATATATATATATATATATATATATATATATATATATATATATATATATATTTATATATATATATATATATATATATATATATATATATTTATATATATATATTCATTTATTCATAATTATATATATATATATACATATATATATATATATATATATATATATATATATATATATATATATATATATATATGTGTGTGTGTGTATATATATATATATATATATATATATATATATATATATATATATATATATATATATGTATGTATGTATGTATGTATGTATATATATGTATATATATATATATATATATATATATATATATATATATATATATATACATATATATATATATATATATATATATATATATATATATATATATATATATATACCCATATATATATGTATATATACATATATATATATATATATATATATATATATATATATATATATATATATATATATATATATATATATATATATATATATATATATATATATATATGTATTTATTTGTATATATACATATATATGTATATATATACACAAATATATATATCCACATATATATACACACACACACACACACACACACACACACACACACATATATATATATATATATATATATATATATATATATATATATATATATATATATATATATATATATATATATATATATATATATATATGGAGCTGGGGGCAGAGTGACTGCTCCCCACACCCTAGTTTTGGGGTGTCTGAACGAGCGTGGATTTAGTAAGATAAAGAGTAAAAGATGTGACATTGGAACTATGTGCAGGAATATAAAGATGGATATATTGACTTTGTGTGAGACAAAAATAAAAGTGTTGGGTAATGTGATGTTATTTAAAGTGACTGGTGGAGTGAATGGAGGACAGATAAAGTAGAGAAATGGAGGGAAATATCATATAGGATAATGTTGGTATGGGTTAGGTTCGGTAGTGAATCTTTTCCTTTTATTATTGTGTATAGGCCAGGTTATGAGAAATGTGGAGAAGAGCAGAATAAGATCTGGAATGAAATAACTAGGAGTGTAGGAAGACTTGGTAGAAGGTATTATGTAGTTGTCATGGGTGTCCAAATGCTAAAATGTGCGCTGCAGAAGTAGAGAAGGTGTCACTGGAAAGTATTGAGTACCAGGTGAAAATGAGAGTAGTGAGAGACTTGTAGATATGTGTCTTGAGCAAGAGAGGATGATAGGTTTTAGCTTTTTCAAAAAGAAAGGTAAAAAGAAGTATACATGGATAAGAGTTGCAAGTGATAGAAGGGGCTTTAATGGATTATGTGTTGATAAATAAAAGAATGTTTGGAAGACTGAAAGATGTGCATTTGTTTAGGGGTATGTCTAACGGTGTGTCTGATAATTTTTTAGTGGAAGGAAAATTAGTTGTAGGAAAAGAGTGGGGGAATAGAGTGGGGGGGATGTAAAAGGGAGCTAGTGAGGGTAGAGAAGTTAATAAAACCGGAGGTAAATAGTGAATATCAAGAAATTTTTAAAATGGTATATGACAGAGTGAAAGTACGAGAAACTGGCAATTTAGAAGAGTAGTGGAAGTTAGCAAAAGGAAATTTTGTTGGGATTGCAAGCTATATATGTGACAAGAAGTTTGTTGAAGGCAGCATGAGGAAGGCTAGTGAATGGTAGAATAAAAGGAGTGAGGGTAAACGTGGAAGAAAAAAAAAACATTTGAAAAATGGCTTAAAGTAATAGTGTAGAGAAGTATGAAACATATAGAGAGGAAAATGTGCAAGTAAAGTGCAAGATAACTGAGCCAGTGTGGCTGATCTGAGGTGGGGTCAGGGATTGCGTCGTTCATATGAAGAGAATAACAAGTTTTGGAATTAAGTGAAGAGAGTAAGGAAGGCTGGGTTAAGAATTGAAGAGAGTGAAAGATGGAAATGATAGGTTGTTAAAAGGAGAGGAGGCAAGGAAAAGGTGGACAGAATATTTAGAAAGTTTACTGAATGTTGAGGATAATAGGGAGTCAGATATAATTGTAGTTGCAGGTGTTGAAGTGCCAGTAATGGAGGAGGAGAATGAGAGAGAGATTACAAGAGAGAAAGTGGGGAGATCACTAGATGAAAAGTGAGTAGGTAAAAAACCTGGTATGGATGGTGTGAGAGATATGTTGAAAGAAGGGGATATGACTGTACTTGAATTGTTGGTGAGATTGTTTCATATGTGTTTTATGTTGTCAATGGTACCAGTAGATTGGGTTTATGCATGTATTGTACCACTATAGAAGGGTAAGGGAGATGTGCATGATTGATGTGATTCAAGGGGTATTAGTTTGTTGAGTGCGGTTGGAAAAGTGTATGGTAGAGTACTGATTAACAGGATTAAGGATAAAAGAGAGAATGTAATCTCAGAAGTACAGGGTTGTTTTAAAAGAGCTATGGGATGTATGAATCAGATTTTTACTGTTAGGTAGATATGCAAGAAATATTTAGCAAAAGGTAAGGAGGTGTATGATGCATTTATGGATCTGGAAAAAGCGTATGATAGAGTTGATAGGGAAACGATGTGGAATGTGATGAGGATATATGGAATTAGTGGAAGGTTGTTACAAGCATGGAAAATTTCTACAAAGGAAGTAGAACGTTTGTTAGGATAGGAAATAAGGTGAGCTACTGGTTTCCGGTGAGAGTGTGTTGAGACAGGGTTCCGTGATGTCGTAATGGTTGTTTAACTTTTATGTTGATGGAGTGGTGAGAGAGTTGAATGCTAGAGAGCCTGGACAAGGATTGAAAATGGTATATGAGAATAATCATGAAAGTGATTTAAATCAGTTGTTGTTTGCAGATGATACTGTACTGGTTGCAGACTTAGAAGAGAAGCTTTGCCGATTAGTGACAGAATTTGGAAGGGTAGGTGAGAGAAGGAAGTTGAAAATTAATGTGGGTAAGAGTAGGGTTATGAGATCTACGAGAAGGGAGGCTGAATGTCATGTTGAATGGAGAGTTACTTTAGGAGGTGTATCAGTATAAGTTCTTGGGGTCTCTTACTGCAGCAAATAGTGGAGTGGAAGGGGATGTACGTAAGAGAGTGAAAGAATGTATTGAGGTGATTTGGCCATGTTGACAGAATGGAAAATGGCTGTCTGCTAAAGAAGGTGTGTGGACTATTGTAAGGTTAATGTCCACACCAAAAATGACTCCTTCCCCTTGCCGCGTATTGATGACTGTCTTGACAAGATAGGTTCTGCCAAATTTATTACCAAACTAGATTTATTGAAAGGTTATTGGCAGGTTCTGTTATCTGATCGAGCCCGCGAAATTTCGGCATTTGTAACTCCTTTTGGGCTGTATGAATGTAAGGTTATGCCCTTTGGGATGAAGAATGCCGCGTGTACTTTTCAGCGGCTTATGAAGAGGGTCATTTGTGGTTTGAAGGGAACCAAAATTTACATTGATGATTTGGTAGTATACAGTAATGACTGGAGCACGCATATTATCCGGTTGCGAAGGTGTTTGAGGCCCTTAGGTCGGCTGGGTTGGTTATTAATTTAGCCAAGTGTGAATTTGGACAGGCTAAGGTTTGTTATTTGAGTCACGAGGTTGGGTTAGGTCAAGTAGCCCCAAAGCAAGCTAACCTAGAGGCTATTATTAATTTGAAAAGGCCATGTAATGTTAGAGAGGTGAGAAGAGTTCTTGGAATGACAGGGTATTATCGCCGCTTTCTGCATAGTTTCTGAGACCTTTTAGCAACCTCTGACTAAATTATTAGAGAAGGGAAGAAAATATTATTGGACTGATCAGTGCGAGGAAGCTTTTAATAAGCTTAAATCTATTTTATTGTCTAAACATATTTTGACTTCCCCCGAATTTCATAAACCATTTGTAAT
>NW_027171939.1:30000-35000 GCF_036898095.1 Palaemon carinicauda
TCACCATATCAAGATGAGGGGACCCCCATTCTTCGCAAAATTCAGACGTCAGGCACCGGAACGATTGGCAGGCGCCAAACAGACGTTCGCCGAAATAGAGGAAATGGGCCTTTGCCAAAAAGCCTCCAGCCCATGGTCGTCACCCTTTCACATCGTTCTGAAGATAGACGGCTCCCTCCGTCCGTGCTGGGATTACAGGCGCTTGAACATGCAAACAGAACCGGATCACTATCCCCTCTCAAACATTGCCGACATGACCTCCTACCTGGGCAAAGCAAAGATTTTCTCTAGGCTCGACCTCCTGAAGGGGTATTATCAGGTGCCTATGAACCCAGAAGACATCCCCAAGACTGCCATCATCATTCCGTTTGGTACATACACCTTCAATTACTCATATTTTGGCCTTCGTAACGCTGGGGCCACATTTCAGCGTCTCATGGATGGCATCTTAGAGGACCTCCCTTTCTGTGTATGTTATGTGGACGACATACTTGTGTTCTCCTCCTCAAAAGAGTAACACCTCCGTCACCTGCGCATCGTGCTCCACCGCCTGCAACTAAACGGCCTTGTAGTCCGGTATGACAGGTGTACCTTTGGCGCCAACGAAGTCTCATTCTTAGGGCACCGCATCACGCCTGAAGGAGTCCATCCCCTCCCTGAGAATGTAGCAGCCGTTCAGAGCTTCCCCGCGCCCTCGACCGTCAAAACTGTGCAGGAATTCTTTGTCACGATCAACTATTATCACCATTTTCTGCCAGCCATTGCCGCCACTCTTGCTCCCCTCTACGCCTCCCTCAAGGGTAAGCCAAAGGACCTTAAGTGGGGTCCCCTTCAAGAAGCAGCCTTCTGCAATGCAAAGAACGCCCTATCAACTGCTGCGGCTCTCACTTTTCCTACCCTACATGCCCCTCTCCTTCTCTCCACCAATGCCAGTAACGTCGCTATTGGTGAAGTACTCGAGCAGGTGGTCATCGGCTTGCCCCGCGCATTAGCCTTCTTGAGCAGAAAACTGTCCAAGGCCGAATCGGGTTATTCTACTTTCGATCGAGAATTGCTGGCGGTGCACTTGGCTATCCATCACTTTCGCCATTTCTTAGAAGGTACGTCCTTCGTCATTCGCACAGAACACATGCCTCTGATGCCCACCTTTACTCGACAGTCTGATGCCTGGTCAGCCAGGCAACGCTGACATCTCTCCGCCGTGGCTGAATACAATTGCACCCTTCAATACGTCCCTCGGAAAATGAATCCCGTTGCCGATGCCCTGAAAGAAACACGTTGGCTGCCTTTCAACTGGGATTGAATTACAACACAACGCCCTGGCTGAAGCCCAACGACAGGATCCAGAGTATCAAGCATGTAGGACATCCTACACGCCCCTCTGTTGGGAAGACTTCCCCCTCGAAGACTCCAACACCACCCTCCTCTGTGACGTCAGTACTGGTAGACTGCGACCTTGGATTCCTGCTCCCATGTGCCGGCAGGTGTTCCATTTCATTCACGGCCTTTCACATCCCTCGTGCTCTTCTACTGCACAGCTGCTGAAGTCAAAGTTCATTTGACACGGCATTTCTAAAGATACTAAGGATTGGGTCCGTGCCTGTACTTCTTGCCAAACTTCCAAAGTACATTGACACACGGATTCAGGATTGGGCACCTTTCCTCAACCTCAGCGTCGTTTCGCACACATTCATCTCGACGTTGTAGGCCCCCTACCCACTCGTTGGCCTGAAGTCATTCCCATGGAAACTGCAATGTCCGCCTCATGTACATCTGCCTTACTCTCTTGATGGATTGCAAGATTTGGTATCCCTGAAGATATTACTTCTGACAGGGGAACCATTTTCACCTCTTAATTGTGGAAATCATTAGCAAATCTCCTGGGCATCACCCCACATCAGACAACAGCCTATAACCCCGCTGCCAACGGAATGGTTGAATGTTTTCATCGCACCCTCAAAGCAGCTTTGGTGTCCCGCTGCAAGGATTGCAACTGGTTTACTCAGCTTCCCTGGGTCTTCCTGGGACTAAGGACCACTCCTGAAGATGCCCTCAACGTCTCGGCAGCTGAAATGGTGTATGGCGACCCGTTGGTCGTCCCTGCCTAGATTTTTCCTTCTACATCCTCCTCCGACTACCTCCAGCGTATACGTCACGTCGTGGGAAAATTTACTCCATGCTGCCAGACTTACAAGCCCCCAGCGAAGCATCACATACCAACAGACTTGCACTCTGCATCGCACGTCTTTCTGCACAACGACACTAGGAAGCCACAGCTAACGCCCCCTTACATGGGCCGTTTTCTTGTGATCCAACGTAGTCCGAAAGCATTCCTACTAAACATTCGTGGCAAAGAAGACTGGGTCTCCATTGGTTGTCTAAAACCTGCTTATCTTCTGACAGATGACCTGCCTACAGTTCGCCTCTCTAGATCAGGGTGCCCTATTTAACATGTACAGTATGTCATTTTTAGGGGGGGAGCCATGTACCAACCGTGTGTCACACGATCGTACATAATACATTTTGTATCTATTATGCTTGTATCTTCGCTCTTCCCTCGCACTAAAAAGAATAAGAATGAACATGTCTGCTTATCACCTCTGTAACATTGTCTGTCTTGTGAACATGAAAATTCCTGTTGCCTTGGGCTTTTGTATATAAAGGAGAGTGTTCTTTAATAAATTAACTCAGTTTCTTTCATACTGCCTTTGAGTTCATAACCTTCTCTCGGCTGTCACATATGTGTCACATTGGCATAGTATCAGATTTTTTTTTTCATATAGTGATTTTTCTATATTATGATCACTTCGTGATATATCTCCTTCACATTTGTAAAACAATTATATATTACCTTATCTGAAAAGAGTTCATATACTTATAGAAGGGTAAATTTTTGTTATTAATAATTCAATTTCAAATTTCTTTATATGTTTCGAATATATAATGCAGGGTCATGTGTCGCCTAAAGGTAAAAAAAATATTGAAATGAGAGAGAGAGAGAGAGAGAGAGAGAGAGAGAGAGAGAGAGAGAGAGAGAGAGAGAGAGAGAGAGAGAGAGAGAGTGAACATTTTATTAATCAAACACATCAAAGTTTTTTCAGTGATTAATAAATTAAACTTTTATGAATAATATTGTAATAGATGATTGGAACATTCATTATGGACAATATGATTCATTTAATAATTCACATATATGGAATTTATATTTAATTATAAATTTTGAATTGAAATGTTGATAAGTCAGTTATAGCACAATATAATCATAACAATTTATATTTTTAATTGTTCAATAACTTTAGATCCCAATGAATAATATATATATATATATATATATATATATATATATATATATATATATATATATATATATATATATATATATATATATATATATATATATATATATATATATATATATATATATATATATATATATATATATATATATGAACAACTATACATATATCAGGACTATATACCATGACGTCCTGATGGAAGTTCCTAAGGTAGCTTCAAAAGGATATATTTTATACTACAGCGATATTCCCAGATAATTAACCTTCAGGTTCCAGAATTCTAACTCTTGGAGCGAATATCCTTAAAATTTTCTCAAGGATATCGCATAATATCAGAGGACGGATTCTTGACACGCCACATAGCAATCTGCACCCCTAATAGCGTTAACGCTTCGAGGGGGGAGCGGCAAAAGAATAGAAAGGGGCCGTAACAAGGTTACCCTCGTTCCCGTACTACTATTGACCACCACCTCAGCGCCATTCCCAAGATGGCGGACATTCCTAATTTTGTAGCAATTTCTCTCAGTGGTGTTCCCTGTTGATCTAACTTTTCGATCAATTTTCAGGGATTTATTATGCATTCTCCAACTTCTTTCGCCTTGGGAAAGTTGAGTATTGGGTCTTTACAATGAATAATTTTTTAGCTTCCTTTTCACAGTGAAATTTGAGTAATTTATTGTGTTTAGAGCTAGCCTATACCGGAAGCGCTATGAGCGCTGTCGTTCGTTAGGCATGTTATTTAGTTAGCAGAACGACTTCCCAATGTTTAAATAGCATCATATATCATTAATTATTTAATTATGTTAGCTATTTAGCCAATATATTCTTGTAAATATATTTACATTGTGCATATTTTCCTTTCCATGTTGATCGTATAGTTAGAGTCTCGGAGATTGAGGTAACCGAGATCTTGTCTCGCCTAGGTACCTAACCTAGGCGTGTTATTATACGTTAGACATTCCCCGTTTACCCTTGTGTATGGTGATTTCAATTATGCAGAGATGGGTATTTCTTTAAATTGGATGAAACTTTACACCTCTCAAAAAAGTGAGATTTAAGGGTAATCCCTCTTCCCTCTGAGTGTAGCCTCAGGCTACAACCTTAGCGTATCGGCCTCGAATTTTTCAATTCACACATGACTTTCCTACGGTTTTTTTTTTGCTCTTCCCCTGTAACCGCATATACAGGTTTTTGGGGTTTTGGCCAGAATCTCAGAGCATTTAATCTGTGGTCGGTAGCTACCTGGCAAGATGAATAGAATTCTTTTGCTACGTTAGGCTTAGGGGATACTGGCACTAAACCCCCGTTTCCTTACCTTAGAGGTGGTGGTGAGGGTGCTACTAACCTCTTAATCGTATTATCTAACCCTAGGCTAAAGAATAGAATTCTTTAGCCACCTGGGTAGTTCTAATACAGGAATGGAGTTTGTTAGGTGGGGCAGGACAGGCTACGGCCGGTTCCTGCTGTACCTTTCCCAGGACCCTCTTTCCCTTCCCTTCTATCCCTTTATGTTGGCGTATCCCAGCAAACTTACTGTTGCCGGTGGGTTGCCCTGATCGACCAGACTCCCCCTCTTACAGTTGATAGCTGCCGGCCAGCAGTCTTAACATCTGTCGGCCGGCAGTAATGACAGCTGTGAGCTGTCGACCATATTAGTTGCCGGCCAGCAGTAAAGACTACTGCTGGCTGGCAGTCATGGATGCT
>NW_027171939.1:52500-80000 GCF_036898095.1 Palaemon carinicauda
GAATGTCTACCAGCCATTGGAGTACCTCGGTGAACCACTCTCTCGTGGGCCAGAGGGGAGCAACCAACGTCAACCTTGTCCTTTCGTGAGAGGCGAACTTCTGCAGTACCTTGTTGACTATCTTGAATGGTGGGAATGCATATAAGTCCAGATGAGACCAATCCAGTAGAAACGCGTCTATGTGGATCGCCTCTGGATCTGGGACTGGTGAGCAATAGATCGGTAACCTTTTGGTCAACGAGGTGGCAAAGAGGTCTATGGTGGGTTGACCCCAAGTCGCCCAAAGGCTCTTGCACACGTCCTTGTGGAGGGTCCATTCCGTGGGTATCACCTGACCCCTCCGACGGAGACAGTCTGCCAAGACGTTCAAGTCCCCCTGGATGAATCTCGTCAACAGGGAGATGCCTCGATTTCTTGACCATATGAGAAGGTCCCTTGCGATCTCGTACAGCGTGTGGGAGTGTGTGCCTCCTTGCCTGGAGATGTACGCCAAAGCTGTGGTGTTGTCTGAGTTGACCTCTACCACTTTGTTTCGAAGAATGCTTTCGAATTTCATCAAGGCCAAGTGGACTGCTAATAGCTCCTTGCCGTTGATGTGCATGCTCTTCTGACTTGAGGTCCACAGACCCGAGCATTCCCGACCGTCCAGGGTTGCACCCTGAGAACAACACGTGGTTTGGGTTCTTGACTGCTAGGGATAGTCCCTCTCTCAGACTGATATTGCTGTCGCACCATTCCAGGCATGCCTTTACTGGTTCGGAGACTGGGATTGATACCGTCTCTAACGTCTTGTCCTTGTTCCAGTGAGAGGCTAGATGGAACTGGAGAGGCCGAAGGTGTAGTCTCCCTAGCGAGACAAACTGCTCCAGGGATGAGAGAGTCCCTACGAGACTCATCCAACTCCTGACTGAACAACGTTCTCTTTTCAGCATTAGTTGGACTTTGAGCATGGCTTGTTCTATTCGGGTGGCAGACGGAAAAGCCCGAAAAACTGGACTGCGAATCTCCATCCCCAAATATAGAATAGTCTGGGATGGGATCAGTTGGGACTTTTCTAGGTTGACCAATAGTCCCAAATCCTTGGCCAGACCCAACGTCCAATGTAGATCCTGCAGACAGCGATGACTGGACGATGCTCTGAGAAGCCAGTCGTCCAAGTACAGGGAGGCTCGGATTCCCGATAGATGGAGGAATTTTGCCACATTCCTCATGAGCCTCGTAAACACGAGAGGAGCAGGACTGAGGCCAAAGCACAGGGCTCGAAACTGGTACACCACATTCCTGTAAACAAACCTCAGAAACGGTTGGGAATCCGGGTGTATAGGAATGTGGAAGTACGCATCTCGTAGGTCGAGAGAGACCATCCAGTCTCCCTCTCTGACCGCTGCTAAGACGGACTTCGTGGTCTCCATCGTGAATTTTGTTTTTGTAACAAAAACGTTGAGCGCACTGACGTCTAGCACCGGCCTCCAACCTCCTGTATGCTTTGGGACTAGGAAGAGACGGTTGTAAAACCCCGGTGATTGAAGGTCCGAGACTTTCACCACCGCTCCCTTCTCTAGCAACAGAGACATTTCTTGATTTAGGGCTTGTCTCTTTGACTCCTCTCGGTACCTGGGAGAGAGGTCTATGGGAGTTGTTACTAGAGGAGGTTTGCGTACAAAGGGTATTTTGTACCCCTCTCTGAGCAACAGAACAGACTCTTGGTCTGCACCCCTCTTCTCCCAGGCCTGCCAGAAGCTCTTCAATCAGGCACTTACCGCTGTCTGAGGCTGTGGGCAGTCAGACTCTGCCACTGGAGGACTTGGCTCCTCTCTTCTTACCTCTCTTTCCCTCGGCACGAGAGCTTCCCCTGCTGGGAGCTCTGCCACGAAAGGGCAGGATAAATCTAGAAGCAGGAGTCTCGATCCTGGGTCTCACAACAAAGGATGAAGAAGGAGCCCCTTTGCGAGCAGAGGATGCCATCAGGTCATGGGTATACTTCTGCACAAGCGAAGCAGCTATATCCTTAACCAGCTGTTGTGGAAACAAGGCCGCTGATAAGGGAGCATAGAGTAGTTCCGATCTCTGACAGGGAGTAACTCCTGCCGAAAGGAAAGAGCAAAGGGTTTCTCTCTTCTTTAAGACTCCCGATGTAAAGGTGGAGGCGAGCTCATTGGAGCCATCGCGGATGGGTTTATCCATACAGGACATGATAAGTAAGGAAACATCTTGGTCGGCAGACGAGATCTTCCTACTTAAAGCTCCTAATGACCAGTCAAGAAAGTTAAACACTT
Source organism: Palaemon carinicauda (assembly GCF_036898095.1). NCBI lineage: Eukaryota > Metazoa > Arthropoda > Malacostraca > Decapoda > Palaemonidae > Palaemon > Palaemon carinicauda. The sequence continues at coordinate 54,777 of NW_027171939.1, forward strand.
CAAAGGCTCTGTATATGCCTTTAAGCAGATGGTCAAGGTCCGAGGAGGACCAACAAATCTTCGAGCGTCTCATGTCCAGGCGACGGGGAGAGTCTACGAGGCTTGAGAAGTCACCCTGGGCAGAGGCAGGGACTCCCAAGCCGAGAACTTCTCCCGTGTTATACCAGACGCTCGATCTAGAAGCAAAGGCCGTCTTTCCCAAACTCCTCCTGGTATCCAACCAGTCGCCTAGAAGACGTAAAGCCCTCTTAGAAGAGCGAGAAAGCACTAGCTTAGTAAAGGCTGGCTTGGTAGCAGCTAAGCCTAGAGCAAAACTCAGACGGAGGCGAACGAGGAGCAACAGCAACAAAGTGATCTGGAAAAAGATCCTTGAAAATCACCATGATCTTCTTGAAATCCATGGAAGGAGGAACCGCCTTAGGTTCATCTACATCTGAAGGATTATCATCAGGATGAGGATCAGCAACGTCCTCATCTGAAAGAGCTTCGTCCGATAACTGCTGAGTCTCAAGCAAGGGAGAGACCTGCCTTGGTGGCAATGCTTGACAAGCAGAGTCCACACGCACCGGAGCATCAGTAGCAGTCCAGGACGCTACGTCATGTAACTGTTTAACAGACTGACTAGCAACAACAACAGGAGCGGGAGGACGCTCGACGTCAACTCGAGACTGCCTTGACTGCCTAGACTGAGCAGTGAAAACAACTCTTGACTGCGGTGCTTGACGCTCAACGTCAAAACAAGTCAACTTCGCTGGTAGGCGAACGTCCTGAACGTCAAAAAGAGCATGCGGCAGAGGCTGAACATCCACAAGCGGCTGAAAGTCAACACGGGACTGCATCGAGTGAGGCTCTACAAAACGTGACTGACGTGACTTTGTAACGTCAACGTCAACAGGACGAGCAAAGGCTTGTTTGGGCGGCTGACGGCCAGGATCTTGATCAGCTAAGCGGCGAGGATCATCGTGAACCTTTTCAGCAGAATAGTCCTCCATAAGAGAGGCAAGCTTATTCTGCATGTCTTGCAGTACAACCCATTTAGGATCAACGGGAATGGGTGCGGTAAGAGATGAGGGTAACGTCTGTGACTGCAAAACATTGCCTACACTAAGACTCTCGGAGCCTGTGTTACGCTTCTGTTTAGGCGGCGAGCAGTCTTCCGATGACTACACAGGGTCAGAGCTGTCCCAATGGCTACAACCAGGACGCTGGACCTGTCCTGAAGGGACTGACTTTCGCTTTAAGGGTCTCGAAACCTTGCTCCACGGTTTCTTACGCGATAAGCCTTCGGATGACGAGGAGAAAACCGTCTCGCTCGTCCTATGGTAGGGGCGTTCTTGACGAGACACGCCTGAAACCATAGAGGGAACGTCTGTTCGTTGGTTAAAGCCTCTCGAACCCATAAGTCCTACGACATTACTTCTCCCTGGGGCTTGGGAGCTTGCAAGAGGTCACTGACTAGGCGAACGACAGGCACGAACAGACGAACCCTCGGTCGCAACACTGATAACACTTTGCGCACTAATCACTTTCCCACGATTTTTTAATGTGGCACTCTGACACTTTAACTCTTTTACGTCCGCCATGAGTTGATTACGGTCCGTAGCTAACGACTCAACTCTCTCGCCCAAAGCATGAATGGCACGTAACATATCCCGCATTGATGGTTCCTGAGTGCTAGTAGAGGGTTCAGGCACAACTACTACTGGGGAAAGATTAGGTTCAGGGGCATGGGAGGAGGAAAATTCTAACAATATAGAGGAACTTCTCCTCACCCTATCTCTCTCTAGCTTACGAGAATACTTGTCAAACTCAAGCCAATCGAATTCCGAAAGGCCCACGCACTCATCACACCGATCTCCTAATTGACAGGTTTTACCCCGACAATTAGAACACACAGTATGTGGGTCGAGAGAGGCCTTTGGAAGACGCTTATTACAATCCCTAGCATTACATTTACGAAATCTAGGAATTGGAGAAGGGTCAGCCATTTTGAAAAGTCAAAGAAAGTCCAAAAAACAATCCAAAGTCATCAACAATTAAATCTATCCAAAAAAGAGTTCAAGAGTTTAAGTTGAAGATAAAACACCTGCACTGCGAAAGCTCAAACCAAAAGGAAGTACTTCACCAAGACTGTTGAAAAACTCCAGGTTATACAGCAAGTAATGGAACACCTTGTCGATCAGACCGACAGAGAAGAATTGGAGCTGTTTACATGTATATGCGGTATCTGGCCGATAGTTGCCGCTGGTGGGCACACCCGCAACCTTCATAGCGATCGCTCGCGAGTTTTTGTGTTTTTCTGTCGAGCCGCCGGAGACGTCAGCTATTATATATTCACCGGCTTATAATATACAAATTAAAAAAGACTCTGTATTAATATTAATATAAGTAGAACAACGTAAAAGTTAAATATAATCATTTAAATAAAATGAACTGAGAAAAAGAATATATATATATATATATATATATATATATATATATATATATATATATATATATATATATATATATATATATATATATATATATATATATATAAAATTAAAAAGTGAAGAATGCTCAAAGTACCTATCTTTATGGAGGTAAAAAACTGAGTGACGTTGTCCGGTTTGGAAAGGAGGACGTCAACTACGCTATATATAGAATTGTGGAGGAAGTCTGACCATTTAATGGGGGCACAAGCTGTTTGATTGCTAACGACTCCAAAACAGAGAGAGAGAATAGTCATTGGGCGCTTGGGTGACAATGTGAAAATCTTTATATGAAAACGATGTTTTACATTTATTACAATGTTCTCGTATATTGGAAAATTCTTTCGTTTTCAAAGTACATCCCGTTCGGTGACTGACTACGATATGAGAATCAATTCCGACTTTGAGCAATCTTTTAGTGGCTCCCACGTATTTCCCGATCTTACATTTCAGCCAAGTAAAGCAATATACCACCAAAGACCGCATCAAAGTCGGAAGTTTATCTTTGTGGGAGAACAAAGAACCCAGAGTTTTAGGATTTTTTTTTTTTAGGTTCACAGCCGGAAAAGTTTTTTGAATGACTTTTTGTATTTGCACCTGTCCTTATTAACAGACGACCACCAGACTTGCAAAGCTTGCTTACCAGAACGGATGGAATATCACATGAGGTTGGGTTCAAGGTAAATAGAAGAAAGACAGATGCTATGAACGGAATAGGTAATGAAATATCAATTATCATTGGAAAAATAAAGGTTTGATGTGGTGGAATAATTAAAAAATTAGGAACTATGATATCTAATAAAGGAATTTTAGAATTTGAGTTTAATGAAAGATTGAAAAAAAGCAAATTAGACAATGGCAAGGTTAAGTAAAATTTGGAAATCAAATCAACTAAATTTACATAGAGAAATCAGGCTATATATCATATTGGTAAATTCGGTGTTACTGTATGGATATGAGTCGTGGGATGACAATGAAATAATATCCAACAGATTTTGTAGATTTGAGAACAAAAGGACAGGACTGAATTAGAAATGAAACTATATGAGAGATTACTAAAGTTAATTACATGGATGAGATCGTTTTGAAGGGTGAATGGAGATGGTTTGGGCATGTTCTTCACACTCCCTAAGAGAGATTAGTTCACCAAACTTTCATCTGGATTCCACAGGGCACTAGAAAAGTTGAAGGACCATAGTCTACTTTGCTGAGGACTATGAAGCGTGAAGTTGTAGAGTTTGTTATTCAAAAGCTCAAGAGAGAGGCACCTGGAGAATTCTATCTGAGTCACATAGCGTTAGTAGGCGTATGAGGAGATTATAAGGATGATGGTGATGATGATACGTGCTCTCTCTGTATATATATATATATATATATATATATATATATATATATATATATATATATATATATATATATATATATATATATATATATATATTCATATATATATATATATATATATATATATATATATATATATATATATATATATATATATATATATAGATAGATAGATAGATATATATGTATATATATATATATATATATATATATATATATATATATATATATATATATATATATATATATATATATATATATATATATATATATATATATATATATATATATAGATAGATAGATAGATAGATAGATATATATGTATATATATATATATATATATATATATATATATATATATATATACATACATATATATATATATATATATATATATATATATATATATATATATATATATATATATATATATGTATATATATATATATATATATATATATATATATATATATATATATATATATATATATATATATATATATATATATATATATATACATATAGATAGATAGATATATATGTATATATAAATATATATATATATATATATATATATATATATATATATATATATATATATTCATATATATATTATTAATATTAATAGCGAAGCTATAACCCTAGTTGGAAAAGCAAAGTGCTATAAGCCCAGAGGCTCCAACAGGGAAAATAACCCAGTGAGGAAAGGAAATGGGAAAATATATATTTTAAGAAGAGTAACAACAATTAAAATATCTCCTATATAAACTACAAAAACTTTATCAAAACAAGAGGAAGAGAAATAAGATAGAATAGAGTGCTCGGGTGTATCCTTCAAGCAAGAGAACTCTAACCCAAGACAGTGGGAGACCATGATACAGAGACTATGACACTACCCAAGACTAGAGAACAATGGTTTGATTTTGGAGTGTTCTTCTCCTAGAAAAGCTGCGTACCATAGCTAAAGAGTCTCTTCTACCCTTACTAAGAGGAAAGTAGCCACTGAACAATTACAGTGCAATAACCCCTTGAGTGAAAAAGAATTTTTTGGTAATCTCAGTGTTGTCAGGTGTTTGAGGACAGAAGAGAATATGTAAAGAATAGGCCAGACTATTCAGTGTGGATATGTGTAAGCAAAGGGGAAATGAATCGTAATTAGAGAGAAGGATACAATGTAGTACCATCTGGCCAGTCAAAAGACCCAATAACTTTCTAGTGGTAGTATCGCAAAGGGTGGCTGATGTCCTGTCCAACCTACTACTCACTAATAAAGGAAATTCATTGATTTGCTTTGATTATATTTCGAATTACTGATAAAGGTTAGCAATATTCTATTACAAGTACTCTAACTTTTTTCTCCTCGTCTTTCTTTGTTGAAGTTTTACAGTTCATATAAAAATATCTATTTTAATGTTGTGACTCTTCTCAAAATATTTTATTTTTCCCTTTTTTTCCTTTCCTCACAAAGCCACCTTTTCGTTGGAGCCCCCGGCCCCACAGCATCATGCCCCTCCAACCAGTGCTGCAGCTCAGCAAGTAATAATAATAATAATAATAATAATAATAATAATAATAATAATAATAATAATAATAATAATAATAATAATAATTTTGCAGCATTATTTTCTTATCAAAATATTAAAAATAATTGATAACTCTACTACAAGAACTGAATATACACAATATTATATATATATATATATATATATATATATATATATATATATATATATATATATATATATATATATATAAACACACACACACGCACACACACACACACACACACACACACATATATATATATATATATATATATATATATATATATATATATATATATATATATATATATATATATATATATATATATATTACGACTGGCAGGTTGATCAACCTCTTGAATTCCTAACTCACTTATTTGCTTTTACATTGAAACTGTTAAACTTTAAAAGTATTAATACACGAATTCTGAGACAGTTAAATAACTTCCAGACAGCAATATATAATATCCAAAGGTTTCTTTAAACTAGGTAATTACTCTTTAGTGTTATTTAAAACTTACTGTGTTTCTTGACAGGATATGGGTGAAATCTGATTCTAAACGATAGTGATTGGAATAAAACCATCTTTACAAAAATGAATAAATTCTATATAAAATATAAACTTTGAAAATAATTTACACAATAGCAACTTAAGTCACCCGAAATAAAATTAAGTCTGAACAGAATTTAGATTAAGACAAAATGTTACGATCTGAGAATTATATAGGTTGACTTTAAATATTAAATCTGAATAAACCTTTGACTAAGATAAAAGAAATAATGCAAAGTAAATTATACAAAAGATTGAAATTAAATCTGAGTAATACAATATTCATGTTTGGTACTTAAAGAAAGTAGATAACCAGGTCATGTTACAAAATCTAAAATTCCTTGAGGCCCGTTTACAAAATTTTAAACAAAGCCAATACTCACCCTAATACAGTGAATTCAAAATCTCCATTTCGCCTTACGTATCTTTTCGACAGACGATTTGCTTTGGGGAGCAGAGTCACTTAAGAGAGGACACAATGAACGTACTGAACACTTTTAAAAACAACACACTAGGTTGCGTGTGAGAGTGAGGGGGGTGAAGAGATGACAATCTTAATGCTGGTAATCTGTATCTCTATCTATAACCTTGGTGTTACCATTTATATAAAACCTATCTGTTTCTAGAAATTACCCAATGAACTAGGAAGCGTGGTGGGTGGAGCTACGGCCAGAACTGCCAAGTATCACCCTCCCAAACACTACTCCCGCCAACCTGGACGGCTCTCTCACTCATCTAGCTGTGCCCACCCTTTGTCACCGAAATCAAAAGAAAGCATAACAACCTATCACAAGGCCCTTCACGACGTTTCTTAAGCATGTCACAATCGTGACGCAATAACTCATAAAATATGAAAGAAGATGACCTAAGCCCCTGTTCATATCGTGTATGATCAAAGAACAATCTAAAACAGCTTTAATTAAGACTTTGTAACAAAAATGCGTGAAATGAAAATTTAACTCTTAAAAATAACGTAAATTCACATATACTAACTGGAATAAAGAATACAATGAAATTCACGACAGAAATCTTACGTACTTCACATAAAATACATACATGTACATGTGAGGAGCCCAGTTGACGGGCTGGGTATCACCTCTTCAAAGTACAAATGGAACGTAAATAAAATCATTGATAAACTACTGCATTTACTCTACATTAGACCTGCCTCGTTATTATATATATATATATATATATGTATATATATATATATATATATATATATATATATATATATATATATATATATATATATATATATATATATATATATATATATATATATATATATATATATATATATATATATGTGTGTGTGTGTGTGTGTGTGTGTATGTGTGTATACATGCATACAGGTGTATATATATATATATATATATATATATATATATATATATATATATATATATATATATATATATATATATATATATATATGTGTGTGTGTGTGTGTGTGTGTGTGTGTGTGTGGGTGTGTATATATATATATATATATATATATATATATATATATATATATATATATATATATATATATATATATATATATATATATATATATATATATATATATATATATATATATATATATATATATATATATATATATATATATATGTGTACAGTGGTACCTCTGGATACGAAAATTTCTGTTTACGAAAAATTTGGGTTACGAAAATCTATTCAAAGATTTTTATGCCCCAGTGTACGAATAAGATTTCAGGATACGTAATGCTTACGGGATCTCAATTCGTCGCCGAGAGTAATTTTAAAAAGCCCGCGCCGACAGACTTTGAACTTGGGTAAACTCACTTACAGCCTCCTGCTCACCCATTGGTCATCTCCCTACTCAGATGCTAGCTGACGCCATAAGATCCTGCTTTCCTATTGGTCGGCAACTATCCCACCTTGCTTATGCACGGGCGTTCATCTCTCTCTTTCTCTTTTCGTTCCGACTGCGGTATCGTTAACAGACATTATATGCTTTTGCTTGTTTGACGTATTGTTAAACACATTCGTACGCCACGTGTTATCGTTATTAAACATTCGTTACTGTGCACTGTACTGTATTAGCGTTTGCTATACATAGTACCGTATATAACGTACGTAGTGTATTACGTATCGAGCTTAATACTGTAGCCATGGGTCACAAGAATGTTGCCGAAGGAAAGAAGAAGAAGACGATGATCTATGGAGATGAAACTCGAAATCGTGAAAAAGTACGAGTCTGGCATGTGTTTAAGTGCAATCGCTAAGGAGTATGGCCGGAATCCGTCTACAATAGGCACCATCCTGAAGCAGAAGGCGGCCATCTAAGCAGCAACACCTTCTAAAGGCGTCACTATTTTCTCCAATAAGAAAACCCACGTGCATGACGAGATGGAGAGGCTGCTTCTTGTGTAGATCAAAGACAAAGAGATCTCAGGAGACACCATGACTGAGACTACAATTTGCCAGAAGGCCTCCGCCATTTTCGGTGATCTCGTGCGTTTTCAGGCCGAAGAAAGGGCAGGAGAAGGAACATTCCAGCTGGAACCCCCAGAGTTCAAGGCTTCTCGGGGGTGGTTCAAGAAATTCAAGAAAAGGAGTGGTATTCATTCAGTGGTACGGCATGGGGAGGCAGCCAGCTCAGACACGAAGGCCGCCGAAGCCTTTGTTAAAACGTTTGAGGAGTTCACTCTGCAGTAAGTCTACAGTTCGCAGCAAGTTTTCAGTTGCGACGAAACTGGGCTTTTCTGGAAGAAAATGCCTCATCAGACGTTAATCACGGCGGAGGAGAAGAGGCTACCCGGACATAAGCCTATGAAGGACAGGCTTACCTTTGGCCAGTGGGGACTGCAAGATAAAGCCCCTGCTGGTGCACCATTCTGAAAATCCCCAAGCCTTCAGAGCCCACAAAGTCATCAAGGAGAACCTTCCCGTGATGTGGAGGGTGAATGCTAAAGCCTTGGTAACAAGGCAACTTTTTATTGATTGGGTGAATGTCTGCTTCGGTCCAACTGTCCAAAAATATTTGGAAAAAAATCGCCTCCCTATGAAATGTCTGCTGGTATTGGACAATGCTTCAGCTCACCCTCCTGGCCCCGAGGAATATCTTCTGGCCGAGTATTCCTTCATAAAGGTCATGTATCTACTGCCTAATACCACCCCTCTCCTCCAGCCCATGGACCAGCAAGTTATTTCTAATTTCAAAAAATTGTACACGAAGCATCTCTTCCAGAGATGTTTCCAAGTCACAGAAAGTACAAACCTCACTCTGCGTGAATTCTGGAAAGATCACTTCAATATCGTGATATGCCTCAAACTCATTGATCTCGCTTGGCAGGAAGTTTCGAGGCGTACCCTGAGCTCATCTTGGAGGAAGCTGTGGCCTGATGTTGTCTCTGCACGAGACTTCGAGGGGTTCGTGAAGCCTGGAGGCGAAGCCGAGATCGTTGACGATCCTGAACCCATTCCGCAGTCTGAGGTGGCTGACATCGTACATGTTGGTACGTCCATGGGGCTGGAAGCTAGCGCCGAGGATATAGATGAACTTATTGAGGAGCACCACGAGGAGTTGGAGACGATGCAAATGAGTGTTGTTCAAGAGCAGTTCTCTAGTGGTCATGAGGAGGATGTTGCACCTTTGAAAACGTCAGACATTAAGGAAATTCTCGCATGTTTCCATAAAATGGCAGACTATGTCGAAAAGGAATATCCAGAAAAAGTTTATACCAACTGTGCGCTTCAACATTGTAATGACGTTTGCCTAACGCTTTGTAGAAATGTGTTGAAAAGTATGTAGAAACAAGCTTCAATGGATAGTTTCTTATTAGAGGCCAGCATTATTAGTAGGCCAAGAAGAAGGTGAAAGTGAAGAAAAGAAACAGAAAAGAGGAAGTGATGAAGAATTAGAAGGTGAAAGTAAAGAAAAGAAACAGAAAAAAGAGAGTGATGAAGAAGTAGAAGAAAGATAGAAAATATGAAAAACGTAAAGTTATAAAAAAGCCAAAAAAAAAAGATTAAATTTTAAGTTTTATGTTACCGTTAAGTGTTAAAGTAATTTTTTCTTTCATTTTATAGTTTTCCATACGTATTGTTATGTGTTAATTATTTCTGCCATTTTTTTATTTCGTAAAATTTAAGTGTTAATGTGTTAAGTGTGTAAATTACTGTACGTAGTCTGTCACTTGTTACGTTTTCTGCCTTATGCCATCCTCCTCTACCGCGACTTCACTATCGGACATCGTCTCAATCAAAAGATAAGTTTCAACTTTTTTGTTAATTAACTGTAACTTTTTTTTTCAGGGTATCAATCCTTAATTTAGGTGTACATACAGGTAACAATACACCTTCACTGATCCAAATGCTTTACATACAGTGCCGTAACTTTTATACAGTAGTAAAGAAAACGGACCATTTTCTTAGGGCTTGGAGGGGATAAATAGGCTATAACTACATTATTGAATAATCTCATGGTGGTTTCTGGAATGGAATAGGCTGTTTTCAACGGTTGGGTTGATTATTGAATGATAGAAATGGCTGCATTGCATTTTTATTACTACAGTTTAGCGTGTTTATGAAAGAAAAGGTGTGTTTTCGTAAGGCTTGATACGGATTAAGCAATTTACATGTAAAACGCGACTCAAGATACGAAAAAATCAGAATACGAAACCGTATCCTAAATGGATTACTTTCGTATCCTGAGGCCTCACTGTTTATATATATATATATATATATATATATATATATATATATATATATATATATATATATATATATATATATATATATATATATATATATAAAATTTGTATATATATACACACATGTGTGTGTATATATATACAAATTTTATATATATATATATATATATATATATATATATATATATATATATATATATATATATATATATATATATATATATATATATATATATATATATATATATATATATATATAATTTGTATATATATACACACACATGTGTGTATATATATACAAATTATATATATATATATATATATATATATATATATATATATATATATATATATATATATATATATATATATATATATATATATATATATATATATATATACCAGCTCCTCATTGCCACACTGAAATTAAAACTGATAGAGACCAACATAAAGATAGATAGAATACCTTGGTTTGATACAACTAAGTTTTTAAAAGTAGAGCACAAAGAAAAATTTGCAATTGAATGTGGGCTTATATATGCAGTCTTGGAGATTTTTATCATACGAAGAATAGACAGTCAATGAAGAATTAAGAACATATATCTGTCACTCGGTAGTGAAGTCTTGGGAAACCCAGTTACATGGAGAAAGCCATTGATATCAAATGATACTTCTGACACTTTAAAAAAGGAGAAAAAGACAGAAATTGATTATTGAAAGTTTCCAAGGTAGTGATGAAAATTTTCAGGTAGAGCGTGCTGAGTAATCCAGTATTGGCAGTGAGGTCAAAAGAAAACCCAGGAATTACTGGAAAGAAAATTTAGAGAGGAGAACATATAAGGCTGATAGAGCTATGAATTTAGAAAGTGGCTATGCTGTAAGAATTGCTAGTAGAATTATTGATGAAATCTCGTCTAGGGCAAACAAGAAGAATATACCCATCAAAAAGAGAGATGAATGGAACACTTTAGTGAGGTTATGAATAGGACATCAGAAGGGAATAATTTTATTAATATAACTGAAGCTGATGAAGATCTTGATGTGCCCATGGATGAATTAACTATGTCTGAAGTCGAAGCTATCCTCAAAATACTATAGAGATGGAAAGCGCCACGATGGAAGAATAACTGCCCAGATGATACAGGCCGGAAATGAAGTGACTCCCAGACGATTAACAAGATGATTTTGTAGAATATGGCATGAAGAGGCAAAACCTGAAAATGGGAGTTAGGAGTGTTGGTGAAAACAGCAAAAAAAGATAACAGACTGATTACACTTATTATAGAGACATTAAACTTACGTCAGTTGTTATGAAAATATATAGTATGCTCATTCTAAAGACACCGGATTCCTCTTAAATATGTGAATTTGATAGAGTCTGCACATGAGCATAGCAAGTGCAAAGTTTATGTTGATGGATTCTTATGAAGGGAACGTAATGTCACCTATGTTGTTTATCCTCCCCATGGATTTTTTAGTGTATAGAACAGTCAGAGATGATAGTGAAGGATTGGACAGGATTGATGATAGGAACTTAGCAGACCTAGAGTATGCTGATGATGCTTTCCTTGTTACCAGAATACAACAGGATTTGCAATGCTTGCTTACCAGAATGCAGGAAATATCACATGGGGCTGGGCTGTAGATAAATATAAAAAACACAGAGATGATGAGAATATAGTATGCAATGGAAGATAGAAAATCATTGAAAGGTGAAAGGATTAATGAGGTAGAACCATTCAAACATCTTGGAATTATGATATCCAATACAAGGTTTTTACAATCAAAGTTTAGTGAAAGACTGAAAAAAGAGAATAAAATTAAATCACCTAAAATTACATACAAAAATCAGACTGTATATAAGTTTACTTGAATTGTTGTTACTCTATGCACTTGAGTCATGGTATGACAATGAAACAATCTCCTATGGATTTAGTAGATTTAAAAATAAAGCCTCAAAAGTTTCTTTAGAGTTGAATGGCAGGGCAGGATTAGATATGAGACGATAAGAGAGATTACTCGAGTGCTATATGTGGACAAGATCTTGATGAGATGTAGATGGAGAGGGTTTGACCACGATCTTCTCATTCCCTAAGAGTGATTAGTTCACCTAATTCAGCTGAGCTCCACAAAGCACTAAAAGAGTTGGAAGACCCAGGCCTATAGGGCTGAGGACTATAGAGCGCAAAGTAGCAGATGATGGATGGAGAAGTATTGAATTAAAAGCTCAAGTTTGAGACGGCTGGCTAAATCTAACCGAGAACCTTTGCTTCAATTTGCGTAGGAGATGATGATGATAATGATTTATTTATTTATGAGGGTATATATATATATATATATATATATATATATATATATATATATATATATATATATATATATATATATACTGTATATACCCTGTTATGAGGTATATCTTAGCAATCCATTTTTGCCAACAGTTATACTCGTAGAAGCGGATGAGCTACTTGGTGGAGTAATGAGAGCTTTGTGTGTGAAGGAAAAACCACCCTAAATGCCGATGAAGTCACTGGCAGCAGAGTTTGACTAATTGGGTTTAAGGCGATGGACAAATTGTCTCTTTAGCTTTCACTCTTGATGCCTAGCGTTTGATCTTACTAGAAATAGTATGGAACGTCAGGGGTCACTTGCCTCAGTTAGATAGTCACTGTGCCTCACAAGGAATTGGCTATCCTTTGATGTATCTAGGAAATGAATCCTCTATGGCCTTAGTCAGTTATGGAAAGAGAAGATGACAGAATGGCCCCCTGTCCTGGGCATAACATGTTGCTAAGAATCTCCTGATCTATAAATACTAGAGAAAAATTGGAAATTGGAATGTTCGAACTGTGAATCAGATTTGGAAGTTACAGCAAGTGGAGAGTGAATTTATGAAAAATAGTTTGGATATCTCAGCCCTAAGTGAATCCCGTTGTTGGGGGATTGGTAAGGAAACTTTATACAAAGGATATATATATATATATATATATATATATATATATATATATATATATATATATATATATATATATATATCTACTCAGGATGATCTGATGGAATTGGAAGAGAAGGGGTAGGAATGATGATGATACCAGGAGCAAAAAAAGGCCATAACCGAGTGCCGAGCCGTGAATAGTATATTGTTACTAGCGAAGTTCAGATCAAAGTAGTGGAATACGAGTATTATAGTTTGCTATGCCCCAACAAATTATTTCCCTGAAGAAAAGAAAGATCAATACTTTGAAGAAATGCAGAGGGTAAGAGATGATATCCCTGAGGGAGCTATGAACACTGTGGTTGGTGACTTCAATGATAAAGTTGGAAGAAATGATTAAGGTATAGAAAATGTGATGAGTGTCGTGGATCTTGGCGAAGTTGCAATTGAAAATGGAGCACATTTTAAAAGTTTCTATTCAGCAAACAAACTTGTCATTGGGAATACGCTTTTTAAACGCAAGAACATCCACAAGAATTTAAAAAAATCGCACAGATCAGATTGCCTTTAATAAAGAGAAAAGGAGATCTTTGAGAAATGTAATTATCTCTAGAGGTGCAGATATTGGTAGTGATCACAAGCATATCATTGCCACACTGAAGTCAATACTGAAAGCACCAATCATAAAGATAGAATACCTAGGTTTCTTACAACTAAGCTTTTAGAAGAAGAGCACAGAAAAACATTTGTAATTGAATGCAGGAATCGATATTCAGTCTTAGAGACTTTAAGAGACAAAGATCAGACAATTATTAAAGAATAATGTGATATCAGTCAGTTGGTAGTGAAGTCTTGGGACACGCAATTAGAAGGAGAAAACCATGGATATCAAATGATACTTAGAATACTATAAAAAGAAGATAAAGACAGAAATTTATTGTTGAAAGCTTTCTAGGAAGTAACGGAAATTACAAGTAGATCATGCCAAGTATTCCAGGATTGATGGTGAGGTTAAAAGAAAAGCCAGGAATGACTGGAGAGGAAATTTATAGAGAAAAACATATGGGGCTAACTATGCTATGAATTTAGGAAGTGGCTATAGTGTAACAATTTTTCAGAGAATTATTAATTAAATCTCAATTCAGGCAAAGATGAGGCATATACCCATCAAAAAGAGATGGCTCTGTTGTAGCAACAGAAGACGAAGAAAGACAACTGTGTATGGTCCAAATTGGTGAGGTTATGAATAGGAGATAAGTAGGGAATAATTTGATTGATATACTTGAAGCTGAAGAAGAAAACTAAAGTGATGGGAAACCCCGAATACAAAGGAACAGCTGCCAAGATGATTACTAGCAGAAAATGAATTGACTCCCAGACTATTTACAAAATTATTTAGTAGAATGGGGCATTAAGAGGAAAACCCTGATGAATGAGAGTTAGCATTGTTGCTAAAAACAGCAAAAAAAAAAAAAGGATACCTGACTTATTGCAATAATTACAGAGGCATAACACTTACGTCAGAAGTTATGAAAATATATAGTATCCTTATTCTAAAGATACTGGAGAGTAAGATTGATGGAAAGCAGAGATGAACAAGCGGGAGTTAGAAAAAGTAGAAGTTGCGCTGACCAAATTTTCATTTTGCGACATGTACAGCAACAAGTAGAATATACAAAACCTTTTCGATGGCATTTGTGGACTATGAAGAAGCGTTTGTTAGTGAGCACAAGCCAATTTTTTTGAGAGTCCTGCATTATTAGTGAATTCCTCTTAAATATGTAAATTTGATTAAGTCTGTTCATGAACATAGAAATTGCATAGTTGATGCTAATGGAGTCTTATCAAATGAATTTCCAGTGATTAGTGTAGTATTTCAAGGGAATGTTTTGTCACCTAAGTTGTTTATCCTCCTTGAGGATTTTACTATGCACAGAACAGTCAGAGATGGTGGAAAAGGATTGGACAGGATTGGTGATGGGAATTTAGCAGACCTAGAGTTTGCTGATGATGCTGTCCTTCTAGGCAGAACACCACAGGATTTGCAATTCTTGCTTACCATAGGATAGGGATTATCATTCAAAGGACTCTGTTGTCACATAGGTTTTTTAACTTCCTCGAGGATTTTCTTATGCATAAAACAGTCAGAGATGGTGGAACAGGATTGGACAGAATTGGTGATGGGAATTTAGCAGACCTAGATTATGCTGATGATGCTGATCTTCTTAGCACAACACCACAGGATTTGCAATGCTTGCTTACCAGAAGATAGGAATTATCATGCAAGGTTAGGCTGTATATAAATAGAAAAAAGACAGAGATGATGAGACGGGAGTATGCAATAGAAGATAAAGTAACATTAGGAGGATAAAGGATTAATGAGGTAGAATAACTTAAGTATTTAAGAACTATGAACCCTAATACAGGGTCTTTACGCATCAGAGTTTAATGAAAGATTGAACAAAAAGCAAATCAGACAATGGCTAAGTTAAATAAAATTTGGAATCCAAATCACCTGAAATCACATATATAAATCAGACTATTATCAGTTTAGTGAGATCTGTGTTACTCTATGGACAAGAGTCATGGTATGACAATGAAACAATCTACAATAGATTTAGTAGATTTTAGAACAAAGCCCTCAGAAGGATGTTGAGAGTTAAATAGCAGGAGAGGATTAGAAAATAAACTATAACAAAGATTACTCGAGGGCTATATGTGGATGAAATCATGGTGATGGGTAGATGGAGAGGTTTTGGACATGCTCTTCCCTGCCCTAAGAGATATTAGTTCACTAAACGTTCAGCTGAGCTCCATGAGGCACTAGAAAAGTTGGAAGACACAGGCCTACGTGGCTGAGGACATAAATCATGAAATAGGAGATGATAATGTAGAAGTATCGAATTAAAAGATCAAGATGGAGACGACTGGCGAAATCTAACCGTGGCTCTTTGAATCAATGAGCTTAGGAGGAGATGATGATGATGATGATGATGATTATATATATATATATATATATATATATATATATATATATATATATATATATATATATATATATATATATATATATATATATATATATATATATATATGTATATATATATATATATATATATATGTGTGTGAGTCAAAGAGGGAGAAAGATGGCTTCGTCGTAACTCCAAAAGTCGTGTTAGCCCCAAAGGAAACGAAGTGTTCTTCATAAGAATCAATGACCCGCGAGAACAGTTTCTTAACTTTTCCATTTGAGACATTTCCATTTCATATATGTGAAGATTTCCCTCACATCCTTTTCCCTATTGCTCTCTAGTCTCCAAAAGTGTTATTTTCACTTTTTATATCATTTAATCGAATAAGTTTTGTTGATAAATTATTTAACGTAGTTTTAAAGAGTGTTTTACATAGCTCCTTCGTTTTGAGACTTGCCATTTTGTGGTCAAAGGGAGATGACACCTGTATCTAGCTTAGTGAATAAAGTTAAAGAAACCTCAATATTTATAGCAAGCAGTAAAAAAGAAAAAAAAAATATTGGTTATATTACCAAGCATCCAGAATTTCTATAAGGCATAATTCACCTGGATGCATTCAGTAAGAGGTGATAATCTCTACATATGTCGCTCGTGTTCGAAAGGTATTGTAATAACAACTATATTTATATTAATATCTTTACTTGCAACAGATTTACATTGCCTTTGTAGCGAAAGTCCCTCTTTATAGTCCTTTTAAATAAAATGTTTTTTGAAATAAGGGTTGTTTTTTTTTTTGATGAACAGTATTTTTATCGCTTAATTTATTCTCAATATTTCCAATTTCGTATTCTAAAGAAATTAATCTTGACAGTTATAAAATAGTTAGATTTTTTGGCTTCCAAACAAGGATCCTATTCGGGCCTTTCGTTATTGGTAGAAATTTCCTTATTCTGTTTGAAAGAATATTCTAGTGTATTTTATTAAGTCTTATTTTTTTTTTCACATATTAAAACAATTATGTTTCATTTCCTTATTGTTGTTGAATTATCAGTATGATACATGTCTAGTTTTAAGAATTGAAAAAAAAAAACATCTATTCTAATCCTTCATAATCATTATGCAAACATCTATCTTTTATGTAAAATTTCTCTCATATAAAAGTATCAAATTCTAACAATGGTTGGCAATATAATAAAATTGCAAAACTTTCTACTCTGGTCATTGATATAGACGGGTAAATGAGAAAAACATATTAGAATTCACGTTTATCACTTGATGCAAGAACCAACTGGGCCTTCATTGTGGTCTGCCCTATTATTGTTTGCTATTTGGTTACCATCCATTGTGTAAGCAAATACTTGTCTTTGTTATCTGATACTACAGATCATCTCCAGTTCGTTTACGTTAAGTCTGGTATTCAAATCTGAGCAAAAATTAGATTCACTCTCTGCAGTTCAGTCATTGAGGATACAGTAAGAGCAAAAGAAAACATCTCGAGGACCTAAGAGAATCGGGTTTAGGTGTATTGGGTTGCTGTGGCCTGATTGGTAACGTATCTGCATGGTGTTTGCCGGTCGGGGGTTCGATTCCCGCTCAGACTCGTTAGTGCCATTAGTGTCTGTATCCTTACCATCCTTGTGAGCTAAGGTTGGGGTGTTTGGGAGAGCCTATAGGTCTATCTGCTGAGTCATCAGCAATCACTTCCTGGCCCTCCCTGGTCCTAGCTTGGGTAGATAGGAGGCTTGGGTGCTGATCATATAATATATGGTCAGTCTGTAGGGCATTATCCTGATTGCTAGGGCAATGTCACTGTCCCTTGCCTCTGCCATTCATGATTGACCTTTAAACGAGTTTCATACATTGTAACGGTTTTGCTAGTTATACCAACACGGGCTCGTCCTTGCACTATTAATAAAACCACTTGAATAAACTTGATAGTTCATGCTTAATTTTGTTTGAATGTTTGTGACGTTCTGATATTTAATCTCGATATCTATGTAATAAAGTTTAGTTGTATTCACCTCGCCTCTTAGTTATCACCTAACTGGTGCCTCCGCACATTGGTGACCACCGGAGAGACCAGCACGTGTTTCATACATGCCCGAACAGTAGTAACCTGTGGCTGTCACCTCTCATGATTTTTTCAGTTCGAAAGTCTCTTTCATCCAGAGTAGGTTCCTCTTTGTAGGGGTGCCGATCGTAAAAATATTTACCAAAAATACACCAATTAAGACAGGCTAATGAAATTTTCAGGCATTATTAGCACTATAATAACGCACATTCTCTGTGAGTTTTATCATCCTACAGGGGAAATAACTTATTCTATGAAAAAAAGTGAAATTCAGTGGCCCTTTTACAGAAGGTTATTTGGTGGTCGGTGAGAAACTACTGTCATGAATAGAAATTCGGTCTGTAGACATGTGTGTATATCCACCTGGAACATGCACATAGAGTTTTATCAAAATAGAACAGTAAATAAGCACATGTCATAAAAAAAAAAAAAAAACTAGCAACAACTTCAGCGAAATCCCCACCGATAAATGAACGAATAGTTAGAAATAAATAATAAGCAAAAATTCAAACCTTGATTTAGGGACAAAACCTGAGAGGTTGTAGTTATTATGTCCCTTGATAGCCTAAAACATCTAAAAATTATATTATTCAAGGCATAAAAGCAGGAAAATCAAAGAAATACACCCATTTCCTGAAGAAAAAAAAAAAACCAGAGAAAAAGTAATTTTTTTTTCCTGAGGAAAAAGAAAATGGGAAATAATTTCATAGACATCGCTACATTTGTTTTCTTTGAGGAAACTATTCATAGAAAACAACTACGACCAATTTTTGAGAGGAAGACTATAAAGATTACATCATTACCAATGATATTTCGGTGCTACTATAGCGTGAGGTCTACCACACTATAGCGTGAGATCTACCTCCCGTTAGTACTATAGCGTGAGGTCTACTGCTAAATTATTCGTCCCTCATAGATAAAACACATTTCATACATTTGTTTAAGCAATAAACATTTAATTTAAACATATCTTGGAAATTACTTAAATAGATAATTGGATTTCTAATTACATTAAAAAAAGGAATAAAGGTAAAAATAAACATGTTATATATTTCCATACATTTATTCTAGCGATACACTCTTCGTACATCAAACATGTTATCATATATTTCCATACATTTATTCTTGCGATAAACTCTTCGTACATCAAACAGGTTATCATATATTTCCATACATTTATTCTAGCGATACACTCTTCGTACATCAAACAGGTTATCATATATTTCCATACATTTATTCTAGCGATACACACTTCGTACATCAAACAGGTTATCATATATTTCCATACATTTATTCTAGCGATACACTCTTCGTACATCAAACAGGTTATCATATATTTCCATACATTTATTCTTGCGATACACTCTTCGTACATCAAACAGGTTATCATATATTTCCATACATTTATTCTAGCGATACACTCTTCGTACATCAAACAGGTTATCATATATTTCCATACATTTATTCTAGCGATACACACTTCGTACATCAAACAGGTTATCATATATTTCCATACATTTATTCTAGCGATACACTCTTCGTACATCAAACAGGTTATCATATATTTCCATACATTTATTCTAGCGATACACTCTTCTTCCATCAAACAGGTTATCATATATTTCCATACATTTATTCTAGCGATACACACTTCGTACATCAAACAGGTTATCATATATTTCCATACATTTATTCTAGCGATACACTCTTCGTACATCAAACAGGTTATCATATATTTCCATACATTTATTCTAGCGATACACTCTTCGTACATCAAACAGGTTATCATATATTTCCATACATTTATTCTAGCGATTATCATATATTTCCATACATTTATTCTAGCGATACACTCTTCGTACATCAAACAGGTTATCATATATTTCCATACATTTATTCTAGCGATACACACTTCGTACATCTTCTAAGAATGACACAAATAGATCAGTCACGTTTTTGATTGATTTGGGCAGTTCACATGTTCGATGGTTAAGTGCTGGACTCTGGGACGCTGGTCACGGCGTCACGCGGTAGACCTCACACTCCACCTGGGTAGGCGACATATGGCGGTAGACCTCACACTATAGTAGCACCGATATTTCTTATTTTTACTATGAGCATATGGCACTTCACCCAACATGCAATGATATATATTATACAGGTAGGGTTGGCGTTGACGACCATGGGGGGGGGGGGTATAGAGGCTGGAGACGAATTCTACACGTATCACGGCATTCTGCTAGGCCAAAGGAAGACTTTTAGGATAGGAAAAAAGAAATGGAAAAATCTGGTAAAAATCAGCTCTACAAACTGGAGGCTTCCCTTAACATAAGATGGTTAATTTTGTTGCCTCTTTCCTTGAGCTGGTACCCAGTACCCATCTTCTACAGTACTTTTGTCATGGGAATCATGGCTACTACAAGGAGTAGTCAGCACAGTGAGTCACCCTGGAGGAAGATCCCTCTCCTGATATTTACCTCTGCTAGTCTTATTCCAGAGCTTGTCAGCTTTGTATTCCAGTTTTGTATTGTAATTTTAGGGAAGCTGATGGTGTTTTCCTCTTCCCAATATATTTTCAGGCATTTTATTAACAATGTGTGTGGTATCATGTAGAAGGCTTTGTAATATTCAATCCATGCCATGCTTAGGTTGGTTTACCTTTTCTACTGTTCTTCATTACCATTTTGTCTATCAGGCGCTGTTTTTTTTTTTTTGTGCCCCTACACCTCCTTCTGCAACCTTTCTGTTAGTAGGGGATGTTGTTTGTCTCCTCTAGGTAGTTGTATAGCCATTCACTGATGATCCTTGTTAATAACTTCCACATTAATGGTAGGCAGGTGATAAGCCTATAGTTACTGGTTATATCTTCCTTAATAATGTTTTTTTATAATAAGGATGTTCTTCCCGTTGTCATCCTTTTGGGTGCATTTAATTTAAGATACAATGCTAGAGTTGTTCAGCTATTCGTGGGTGTAGTGGTTTTAAGTTTTTGAGTCAGCATCCATGGACTTCATCGGGACTTGAGGCTTTCTAGTCTGGCATTTTCTTTAGTTGGTGTCTAACCGTGTCTGTCGTGATCTTTGTAAATCTTTGTTTTTATCCTCCCTGTTTCTTCTTCCTTGACTTCTTGGAGCCATGTTGTATGTTGGTTGTGTGATACCGGATTATTCCATATGTT
This sequence comes from Palaemon carinicauda, assembly GCF_036898095.1. NCBI lineage: Eukaryota > Metazoa > Arthropoda > Malacostraca > Decapoda > Palaemonidae > Palaemon > Palaemon carinicauda. The sequence continues at coordinate 76,527 of NW_027171939.1, forward strand.
TTCGCAGAGTCTCCTACTTGGTTTTGCTTCAGGAATTCCTTGGTGGTTCTCATCCCCTCTTAGTTGTCTAGTCTTTTCTGGTATTGTTTATGTTGTTGGTATCCTTTTTTACTGTTAATGTGCTTTGGCCTTAAGCATCTGTTTTACATCTCCTGTTGTGTTGTTTCGTCCCCTCTCTTGTAATTTGTATTTCTCGTTGAGTTCCTCCCTTGTTTTCTTACTTCTAAGCCTTTTTTTCTCCCATCTCTTTCAGTTTACTCATGTCAGATCTCATCATCATGATTTGCTTTTCCAAGCAGCCTTTTCCAAAGAGGTTACTTTTTTGGTTTCTGTTGGGTTGGTTTTATTGGTGCTGTTGGTGTCCGTATCCCCATCTATTTTGCTACTAATCTTGCTCCTGCATATGTATTATTCCCATTATCTCATTAACCTCACTTGTTTTCACCGATAATTTCTTGGTGTTGCAGGATTTCTTTGAGTGGATCTTTATTCTCTCTTTATCTGGCTCCCGTCATTGTCTGAACTTTACTACCTAATCCATCCTCTCTGTCACTTGGTCGGTGTTTCTATGTGTATCGTTGTTTGATATCTTATTACCCATATCGTCTTTTGTGGCATCGTCTCTCAGTTCTTCTTTGAATTCATTGTCGTGTGTCAATTCCCTTTCCAGTTCTGCTCTTTCTGTTGGGGAGAGCCAGTTCTTTTTCTTTATGTTCCTTACTTGGTCTGCCAGCCTCTGCTCTGTTGGCGGGGGGTGGGAGGGGGGGGGGGGTGTTATTCCTCTCATCTCAGATGTGGCCCAACCTTTTATATCCTCTGTACGTCGGGTTGCTTCTGATGTAGCATCTCCATATTCCATTATTTTCTTCTCTCGTCCATTTCTTTCTCTGGTTTGGTTTTGTAGCTCCAGTCTGTGGCTGTTGGTTTCTGTTATTGTAGTGATCAATTACTGGATGACGACCAGACTATCTTCCCCTTCCAATGTGTTGAATACCTAGATGCTGCATGAAGCTCCTCTGTTGCCAGAGGTTCCATTTACATCGTTGTCGTTTATTCCTTCATTTCTTGCCATCATTTATGAGTCTTCTTATTCACCCCATAGCTGGACTCCACCCCATCAGGGATATGTATTCATTTACAGGTGAGTAGACAGAGGAAATTATGGTAAAGAACCTTTCCCAAAGGGTCAGTGCCGGGGAGAGCGGTCACCCATCCAACGACAGAGCAGCACCAATGTTGCTGAACCAGTCCATCGATGACCTAACTCATTCAGCCACGGCGCCACATTATTATTATTATTATTATTATTATTATTATTATTATTATTATTAACTAAGCTTAATTCTTAGTTGGAAATGCAGGAATTATAAGCCAAGGAGCTCCAACAGGTGAAAATAGCCCTGTGAGGAAAGGGAATAAGGAAAAAACTATCTACATATAAAGCAATGAATAAAGGATATAGGATATTCTGAGATCAGTAAGATTGTTAATATACTATAGATGTCTCATATGTAAGTATAAAAGCATTCGCTGCAAGTCTGAACTTCTGAACCATTTACCCTGTTATTCCCTTACTTATCATTTAATGATCATTCCTAAATCCATTTGCTTAAGAACTGTTTAAAGATGACTTATAAACCAGACCATAGTTCCTTGGTTCTCATACTGAGTTCATGATTACCACTTCTAGGTCTAGACAACGTTGACACATCTAAAGTAGTCTCTGCTTTCACATGTTCTAAATCATTTTGTGAAAATTACTCAAATACAAAAGTGATCTTATGTACAGAATGTTAGCATTTATCCAGAGAAGCCAAATCATAAATCATTAAAGGTTTTTACAATGCGCAGGTATGGATATATTAGACGGTCCAACATTAAGTTGCCGATGGTATTAAACTTTGAAATAAGCAAAGTCATTTGAAGTAGCCAAGCCACACATGACCAACACATTGATCATAATTAGCATCAACTATTACCAAGCAAAAGAGGATACGCATGTGTTTAGTCTATAAATAGCGTTATATAGGGGTCCCTTATTTGTGTTCACCATAAAAAATAAATCTCATATTTATAAAAAAAAAAAAAAAAAAAAAAAAAAAAACATGAAATGTCGTTGGTTTATTTATAAACAATAAAAATCAACGGTAAAGTCTATAAATTAGAGCTGTAAAAGCTTGTGTATTGTCTTTACATTTGTTACATAATTCTGGCCATGTTCTTTTAAAAGCTTGGATCATTCGCTTTTTTTTTGCTATTTGAAATAGCTCTAATGGATTTTCAAATACAGATAACCAATTCTGACATAGCCTTTTAGTGTGGTGAATGTAGGGTAATGGGTTATTGAATGGGATTCTACAGTCAGTGGACAAACGTTGATATAGTTCCAGACTTTTAAGGGGAATGGATTCACCAACAAAAGGAAAATCATATGATCCATACTTAATATCATCTCCTAGTTTGTTATTCATATCTAATTTGTACATATGAGCATGGAATCATATATAATGCATAAAACAACACCATTAGCATTATAGGACCATTTACGAAGTCTTAGGTTTAAATTGATAAGAAAAGATACTATGAAGCTCATTTGATATTAACAATTGATTTCATAATTATACATTAAATACAGTTTTATCTGTTATTTTCTTCTGATCGAATCTGTACAGGCACAATGTCTTATGCTGGTAAGATTTAGTTTTATGATATACAAATTGTGATGACAGATACGGCAGATTGTAGGTATGGAAATGAGTCATGTTTGGTTTGTTTCTGATCAGCATGTTTGACAACAGGTAACTATTAGAGGATATGCTACATTCCATTAGTATACCGTTAATATTAGATATCTAAATGTATCTAACGAATTGCATTTATAGACGAACTGACTAGCAGTAATGGAATGACTATCAGTTATTTATATCTACGAACAATTATGTTTGAAATTTTTTTTTTTTCGAAACTGATCGCTTACATCATAATGCTCTTATTTCTACTACTTAAACCCCACAATAAACTGTTCGACTCCTTGTTACTGCTGGGACCCTTCTTCAGGAAAATTTTTGTGTATGTTTTGACTCTACATGTAGCATAAGCACATGAATATACCACAGTAAATGTCAATCGTATATTTTAAAGTATCAATAACCTTCCCACTCTGGCTTAATCAATATGATAATGAAAACTAATTTGTTTCGATCTCTGATTCGAGTTGTTAAAGTGAAGTTATTACTTCAGACAAATTCTTACGAAACTGAGGGTAGTTTTATGAGAAATTCTGATTTCAGGGCAAGATACTCTTCATTGATAATTAGAGACATAGATCAAACTCATTACCTGGATATTGAGGAGTAAAACAACATTAGTTACGAATATAACACTTAAATTTTGGTAAGTATTTTCATATGAATTTATTATAGATATTCTTCCTGTGTGTTGATATCCGTATACAGTATATCAAAGTAGACTTGT
>NW_027171939.1:87500-102334 GCF_036898095.1 Palaemon carinicauda
TTAAAAACTTACAAAACATACAAAAAAACGTAACATAATTCAAATAAACCAAATTTAAACCCTAACAAAACTTAAAACTAAACCGCACAACCAATATGTAATAATTATATATATATATATATATATATATATATATATATTCTGAGTGGACACTTTCGTCCACACAAGGCCAACAGTCTTTTATAGCCAAAAAACCACAACTCTGCAGCAACCGAAGCGCTGACAAAAATTAATCCACTACGGTATTAATTGATCTTGGTCATGAGCAGTATCATCATCATCATCATCAAAAATCGGTCCGGGTCATCAACAATAATCTGAATCAGAGTGAGTAGCCGTATCAACTTTCTTATTAATAGCCAGGTCGTCAATAATCGTTTCCACGTAAACAAAATCTCTCCAAAGGAGTTAGTCTCACCAAGGAGGAATCACGGCTTAGAATATAAACCAATCACTTCCACGCTGGTAATAAATAATAGTAAAATCGTAATCCAGCACTCACAAACGGAACTGCCTCAAGCTGCAGTCAAATAAAAAAAGAATTCGCTCCGAAACATTCACCACTGTCGTAACCTAGCTAAAAACATAAACAAACAATCTCATTTAAACCAACAGTCTTTCTCATCACAAACAATCGATACACTAACTACTTTCGCTCGTAACACAATCTCTCTCTCTCTCTCTCTCTCTCTCTCTCTCTCTCTGGATTTGTCAAAAGAAAATAAGAAAAAATAAAAAAAAAATTAATCCTCCACATTCCTCCCCCCTTACTTTGCCAAATCCTACTACATTCCTCCCCCCAACCACTTACATTATTTTTTTCATATCCCACTCGCAGTCGGGAACAGGACCTCTGCTCTGAGTTACTGGGCTTCCATATACTCTCTCATTCACTTCTTCCTTATCACCATCATTCGCTACATCAACACTATTCCTACCTAAATCCCTATCATCTAATATTTCATGTACAATCCCATCTACCGCATTCTCGTTTGGACCTATAATTACACTCATTTCTGTAAACAGTTCATCAATTTCATCCAAAACATTCTCAACTTTAGCAAAAGATTAATTCATGCTACTTATCATTCTCCTGTCTCTCATTCTCGCATTCGTCATACTTTCTTTTACATCATCTAATGAAAAACCACACACACTATAGGTATCATTCATATTCAGCCATGATTCATCTGTATTAATACATTTATCTTCCACACTCACTTGTACATTTACACTCTTGCCATACTTATTACTATTCTCACTTTTACTTATAAAATTTCTCCTTCTTTCATCCTTACTTAAAGCTCTCGTATTCTTCCTTTTCATATATTCTACTAACACCAACTGTTTACCTTCTTGACCTAATTCCTCATGCATATAAGGTTCACACTTGTTCCTTTTCAACCATTTACTCATCCCATTCTCTTGAATATACTCAGGTACCTCCTTCCATTTACGCAACTGGTTGTGGTGTGCCCTAACTCTTTCCTCACTACCATCCACACACAACTTACCCAAAACATATCTTAATCCACTGGAACCAACTTCTAACACCTCATATGGACCTTCAAACTTATCACGCACCTTATTTACATTCATTCTACCCTTTTCAATTACTTCTTTAATCACTCTCTCGCCAACTTTAAAGCTTTCAAACCTCTCATTTGCTTTCCTCCACACTCCTCTATCGTCCTCAGACACACCCAACCTCGGTCTTACTGTCTTTTCAAAATTTAACACAAACTTATATGGAGACATACCCGTACTCTTATGCACTGTTTCATTATAAGCCCACAACGCTCTACCAACATACAAATCCCAATCATTATCACATGTACTCATCATTCGTAAAATTTCAGTTAATGTTCTTACAGTCCTTTCAGCCAACCCATTTGCACTTGGCATAGCCTATACGGAGTCGAATACACATGTTCAATACCCCATTCTCTTAACATCTGCTCAAACTCCCATCCAACAAACTCAGGGCCATTATCACTTAACATTCTCACAGGCTTACACACACACATCGGCAACATCACTTGACCAACCATTCTTGCAACAGTCTCACTCCGTTTATCCTTGATGGGTATTTCATGGGTAAATTTACTCATGTGATCAACCATAACAATCATTCCCACATATCTTCTCGAGTCACAGGTAACGAAACACAATCAATCACAAACATCTCAAATGGTTCTTTCATACGTAATCTCGAAACAGGCGAATTAGCATGCACTCTCTGATACTTCCCTTTCTGGCAATCTTCACACGTAGTCGCTACATCCTTACATATCTGACTCAACCCAGGTGTAAACAATTTCTCACGCATGCATTCCCATAATTTATTCTTACCCATATGCCCATATCTGTCATGCACTAACATACACATACTTACTGCTGCATGTATCGGAAACACAGGAACATATATATCTTCATCCATTCCTTTATGTAGAAAATAAAAAATATTCTTACACACAATATGTCTCTTACTAACTTTCTTATACACCTCTAAATCAAACGGCCATTCTTCTACCTCAATACTATTCAACATATATTCACGTAACCTTTTAATTTCCACACATTCATCTTGCATTTCTTCCACCTCCTCTTTAGTCAGTAGATCATCCTCACTCCTCGTAATATCAACCATGCCAACAAAATTTGCCATAAATACACTATTATCTTCTATCACAACTACTTCACATCCATTCTTCAGAAGCAAACCACTACCAATATCAACTGATAAATCATACAATCTTAAAAAATCAATTCCTATGAAAGAACAACTAGGCATCTCATTCTCTCCCATTACAATGAAATTATGTTCCACCTCCATACTTCCCCGTTTTACTTTCAAACGCACTTCTTCCCAAACTAGCAAACTTCCTTTACCTATCCCATGAATTCTCACTCTCGTACATTGTCTTTTCACTTCCCAATTGTACCGCTCTATTTCCTTGATAACAGACATATTCACTAATGACACTTGCGCACCTGTATCAATTAAACTACAGTATTCATTCTCATTTATACCCACATACGTCATCATTCTTCCTTTTACACCATGCATAGAAATGTTTACTCTCCTATCAATAGGGTCATCCTTGTCACACCCATGTTCATCTTCGCTATCTTCCCTGTTCATACCACTCAGCTTCAAGACACTCGGGCAATCCTCCTTCTCACTCAACAACTTGCAACATCTTTCATTACATTGTAACCTCAATATATACTCCCTTTCAGTCTCCTTATTTGTTCGGTACTGCATCGGACGATTCCATCCAAAATACAAATAAACAGTGACACCATACAACATACCACCAACAATACTTTTGATAACAATTCACCCTCAAGCACACTATTCTCCTCCTTATATGCCATTTCTTTCGATACTTCATTCCTAACACTCATTCTAAGGTCATCTACACTAGCAGGTATATCCCTATTCAAACCCTTCAATTTAAACTTATTCAACAAACACAAAATATATTTATACATCATGTCATCCCCTTCAAAACTTTTTACCACCACTAAATCTTCCGGTAACCTTTCAAAATTGCTATCATTCTCGCTACTATCTTCTATCTTACCATGCATTCTTGACATCGCATCTGCTATAACGTTCTTACTCCCAGGTACATATTCTAGCTTAAGGTCAAATTCATTCGAATCCTCTATTGTCCTTGCAACCCTAGCATTCACAGACTCTTTCCTAATCATGTACACTAGGGGCTGATGGTCAGTTCGCACAATAAATTTCCCACCATACAAAAATACCTTCAACGCTTTCACGCAAAACCTTATCGCAGAAAACTCCCTTTCAATCGTGGAATACTTTCGCTCAGCCTTATTAAATGCTTCACTTACATACGCTATCACTCTCAACTGTTCATCTCCATTTATTCTTTGCATTTGCTCCAAGCAACCACCCATACTAATCCCACTAGCATCCATATATAACTCTAGCATACTAGCATGCTCACTATAGTCGGGAAAGGCCAAAATGACGTCTCTCGCAGCCTCTTCTTTCAAGTTTTCAAATGCTTCATTCATACGCTTATCCCATTTCAGTCTCGTACTATTTCTCTTACCTGTCCACTCATTCAAAGGCTTCCCTATTCCCGAACAATCCCTGACAAACTTCCGACCAAATTTAATCAACCTAAGAAAACCTCTCAACTCACGCACCGTATGAGGACGAGGAAATTCTCTCACCTTACTCACAAACTTATCACTCTTCCTTATACCCGATTCACTCACCACATGCCCAAGATATTCCACCTCCCCGGTCAACCATGTACACTTTTCAAGCTTAACTTTCACACCAACTTCTATCAAACGTTCTAATACTGCTTCAAGCAACTGCATGTGTTCCTCAACAGTCTCCCTAGCAATCAAAATATCATCTATAAAAACAGTCACTTTCTATCGATCAAACCCAGCAAAAACTACATTCATCGCCCTCTGGAAGACAGCAGGCGCATTAGCAAGGCCAAAACTTAATCTCTTAAACTGATAATGACAATTACTGCTGGAAAATGCCATAATGGGCCTGCTTCCCTCTGCCAGAGGCATCTGGTAATAGCCCCTAACTAAATCTAACTTTGTAAAAACTTTCATACCATGCATCTTATACACAGTCAGACACTACATTCATCGGGAAACGTTCTTTAACAGTTACTTCATTCACCTTCCTATAATCAGTACACATACGTAAACTTCCATCCGGCTTTCTTACAGGTACAATAGGGCTATTCCAGGCACTCTCACTCCTTTCTATTACACCCATTTGCTCTAACTCCTGGCACTGCTCTTCTGTTTCTCTGGCAATAGTCGGAGAAAAATGTCGGGGACGCTGATATATGGGGGTATCATTACTAAGAACTATCTTAAATTCAGGCAGCTTTGATCCCCCACAATCCTCGTCACCACGACTCAAAACTCTCCGTCTATCCCATAACATTCTATACAATTGTTCCCTTTCTCCCTCACTTATATTCTCATCTACATTGATTCTTTCTTTCAAACTTTCATAGTCCCAATCGTCAACCTGCTTTATCTTACCCGTCATAGCACGTCTCAATTTAACATACCTTTTATCCTCTACACTGACCAACGTATACATACATCCCATGCAATCACCCTCACGTATACCCCGTATTCTCTTCCTCCTTACAGTCGGCAACAAGCTCACATACACCTTCGGCTCCTGCAAATTCAAAATACCATCATACACATGCACACTTGTTTTCACCAAATTACTTGCTTCCTAACCTTCCACTACATATTCACAATTGTCACTATTGGCAATTCCCAGACTATTCGGCCATGCAACTTTTACACCGACAACCTCACTCGCATCTCTTGACAATTTAATTAACACCTTCTTTTGCTATTAATGGCACACCTTTCCATACCTTCGTACATACACTACCAACTTCATTCAAATAAAATTCCCCACAAAATTTACTCTTAACTTTCATCTCTATCATATTTACACTAGGATGTACAATTATACCGCATTTTTTTTAAGAAGTTATAACCTAGCAACACATCGTATTTGTCATTTACCCCCTCAACCACATAAAAATCCTTATCTTCCATCATCAACCCCCCAATCATAACATTCTCACGTAACTTTCCTTGCACAGACATACTTAAATTACCGATACCTATCACTTCACCTTTACACCCCTAAATTCACACACATCCCTTACCTTATCGTATGCATTCCTAAACATTAAATTAACACCACAACCAGTATCAATCAGACCAACTAGCTCTATTCCATTAAAATTTACTTTTGCACTCTTGCACTCTAGTTTCCCGAACATCCTGGCTGACTTACTCCCTTCTTCCTATATACTCTAGCTACATGCCCATCTGCACCACATTCAGTACACTTACCCCGCGGCTCCTTGCACATTCTAGCATAATGACAATCCTTACCACAATTGCCGCAAATCACATTTGTACGATTACTCCGTCATCCACTCACTATGTGCCCAGTCAAACCACACCGATAACATTTTACCCCTTTCTCTTTCTTGCACTCGCTAATTCTATGCCCTACCTCACGACATCCAAAACAAGCACCTAGAGCCCATCTACATTCATTCTTCTTATGTCCTACTTTCCCACATCTATAACACTTCTCTTCACGGATACAACTACCTGACCTACCTTGCGGCGCACTAGCACTCCTATCCCTCCAAACCTGATTCCCTTGCCTAAACCGTTCATTTGTCCTTACAGGTATTCCCACATTACTAGCCCTAACACTCCTATCTACTACACTATCAGCTATCCTCATCGGTCCTCTCATAACAGCATCTCTAAAACTAAATAATTCTGGCACACTTTCCTCCATTCCAGTTCTTACACTCACAGATTTACTTTCTTTCATACATCTATCCAACTCGTCATCCTCAACTATCTCTAAAATATCATCCCATGTCAATCTTTCTATCGTCCACCTCATTTTCTATTTCCGTTTCAAATTAACAAACTCAGCAACATTCTCGGGTACAGTAGCCTAAAACTTCTTCATTAACTCCTTATTCTCATTTATACCTTCATCCCCATACTTTTTTCTAGCTAAAGTTTCCAACCTACATACATACATCGATATTGCTTTTCCTGCATTCATCCGTGCTTCATCAAAATCATTCTTATGATTATACTTAACACTCCTTTTCATACATTTTACCTGCTCAATTATTCTCTTTTTTACACTTTCATAATCAACGTCACCTACACTCATTATCACTCCATACGTCGTCAATAAATACCCAGTCAAATATTCTCCTAACTCCCTAGTCCAAACTCTTTTACTATCACCATACTTATCCTGACAATACCTCTCTTACTCCTTGAAAAACTCGTATACATCCCTACTACTATGCTCATTGAACCTTTCACACCGAGGTACCTCTCTCATAAACACAGTCTTACACACATCACGTTCATTCTCACTGCTATCTTCACTGCTACCTTCCTTCTTGTTTCCTACTTCCTCGCTAGAATATAAGGAATCTAATTCCACAGTCATACTCCTATCCTTGATCATATTCTTCCTAGCCCTTTTCTTACTCGCCACTTCACCCATTCACGATCTTGCTATCAGCCTGATACTTTTTCTTCTCTTTCTTCACATCACTTTTACCTTTCTTCTTATGATTCCTATCACATTTCTGTTCATCCTTACTATGCCTTATTCCCTTATCTTCAATCTCACAATCACTATTACTATTACTATCACTATCACTTCCTTTCCCATTATCACTAACCTTAGCCTTCTCATCCACTATCAACCCATTACCCGAAGCTGAGGACACTCCTCCGACTGCACCTTCACCCATTATAGTTTTCATCATCCCCATGACTTGCCCCATCATAGCTTCCAATCGGTTCTCCATTCGTTCCTTATTCTCATTCATCTTCATCTCAACACATTCTTCCACTCTCTCTACAGTTCCCTTCAACTCCCTAAGCTCCTTCTGCATCATTCTCCCAGTTCAACCTCTCATTCTCTACTAGCAACCTCTCTTTCTCAACTATCAACATCTGCTCCAGTTCTTGATAATGCCGCAATTCCTCCTCCAAAGCCTTTAATTTACCTTCCATTTTTCTTCAACCTTAATCTAATTTCTTATCCTATCAGTCCTTCGTCAAAGAGTCCAGCTTTAATCCCACCTCGGCTGTCCCTGTTCGGGCGCCGAAATAATGTGGCGGGATGTTGCAAGGACAACCCCCACACCCTGAATCACACTTACTGACAATGGTCTCCACAAAACAAACTTTCCCCTTACGTAATCTACAACCAGACTCTTAGACAAGAAGGACGAAATAAAAAAAAACATCCTAAACACTATATTTCCTTACAAACTAAAATGCTCAACATAAACCAAAAAAAACACACTTATCAATAATCATACCCTTAACAGAAAACAGGCATTAATCATACCACCTTTCAAATAAACCCTCAAAATAAATAATGCTTAAAAACTTACAAAACATACAAAAAACGTAACATAATTCAAATAAAACAAATTTAAACCCTAACAAAACTTAAAACTAAACCACACAACCAATATGTAATAATTATATATATATAATTCTGGGTGGACACTTTCGTTCATACAAGGCCAACAGTCTTTTATAGCCAAAAAAACACAACTCTGCAGCAACCGGAGCGCTGACAAATATTAATCCACTACGGTATCAATTGATCTTGGTCGTGAGCAGTATCATCACCATCATCATCATCATCATTATCATCATTATCATCAACATCATCAAAAATCGGAAATTCATTCGGTCCGGGTCATCAACATTAATCTGAATCAGAGTGAGTAGCCGTATCAACTTTCTTATTAATAGCCAGGTCGTCAACAATCGTTTCCACGAAAACAAAATCTCTCCAAAGGAGTTAGTCTCACCAAGGAGGAATCACGGCTTAGAATATAAACCAATCCCTTCCTCGCTGGTAATAAATAATAGTAAAATCGTAATCCAGCACTCACAAACCATTCGCTCCGAAACATTCACCACTGTCGTAACCTAGCTAAGAAACATGAACAAACAATTTCATTTAAACGAACAGTTTTTCTCACCACAAACAATCGATACACTAACTACTTTCACTCGCTAACACAATCTCTCTCTCTCTCTCTCTCTCTCTCTCTCTCTCTGGATTTGGCAAAAGAAAGTAAAGAAAAAATAAAACAAAAATTAATCCTCCACATTATTAGAGTTAATGAACCTCGTGGAAGGAAGGACTATGGTGTCTCGGCAAAACGATAAAATTTCTCTTTATCATATCCATGGCCTCTCTTCTCCTGGCTCTCGGCAACGAAATAGCCTTATTAATATAATTTTATGGGCGATTAGTTTTATCACTAATTCACTGTTCACAGATTCCTAAGAGGTCTGTCTTTTTTTGTTTTCTTCCCATTATTCGTTTTTCCTTCAGATTTCCTTGAATTTCATTCATATTCTTACCAAAGTCAGTTCCTCGGCCTGTACCTTTCTTTCCTTAGATAAGAAGCGTATCAAATTCTTGAGGTTAAAATATATATCTTAATTAAACAAATCAAATCTGACTATCTCGTTATCATTTTTTAGTTATTATCTTTTCTAATACTATTGGTAACTCAAATGCTCATTTTGATGAAGTAAAATCTACCAAAGTTCAGTAAAATGTACTTCCTAATGGCTGATCAGCTTAATATTTGCAAATGATATGTGATATATACTGTATAATTATTTCTTTTCATTACTTTACTGAGACCTTAGCGGTTTTTAACAAATGGACTCGTCATAAAAGGAAAGAGAGAGAGAGAGAGAGAGAGAGAGAGAGAGAGAGAGAGAGAGAGAGAGAGAGGAAATTATATTTCCTTACGCACGCACAAATGGATATTTTAGACCGTATCTTGACTTGTTGACTCGTATCTTACTGACTGATGTGTGGAAATTTTTCTACACTCTTCTCTAATCACATTGGTCTCAGCATTCATTATTCCTCTCCCGCTACAACAACTCCAGTACACACTCACACTGCGCTCGCAACCCTGCCCAGGTACCATCATGCGTACATCTCATATATGACTAACAGTCTTCCTACGTTTAACCTCCATCGTCTTGAGAAACTTTACTCCTTACTTGTTAGCGCCATACATTCTTTCCCCACGTGATACATCAGAAAACCAAAAATCAGGCGATATGCTGGTTCCATGACACTGGATAGTCGAATTTCTAAGGGAAGAGAAGAAAAAGAAGGCCTTGTCTTCGTGAAACTCTGCCCCAGTATCAACTATCAAGAAATGATCTAGTTGCTCTACAGCATTATATACAAAACGATGCCTATCACCAATTAACGGACAGTATCAACCATCAAACAAGCATCGAATCCATGTTGCATCTCTTCAATAGGATTGTGATGAAGAAACCCCTAAGTGTCCTCCCTCACAGCCCTACGCAGTACGCATAGGACCTTATCAATATGTTGTCGACAAAGTTACAAAACATGAACCTTCCAGCTCATATACAAGACTCTCTCTCTCTCTCTCTCTCTTCTCTCTCTCTCTCTCTCTCTCTCTCCTCAAAAGAAAACCACGTTCCCATCGTCTCAGTTCCACCTTACTGAGCACTATGAACAGGACCATGTATCCATAACTAATGAAGAGCTACGACGTGCCTTAGCAAGGAGTAAGAAGTGAGATCCTGGTGATAAGGTCATTACCAATGTCGTCCTTTGTACTCTGATAAATGTACCTGGCAACCCTCTCCTGGCTCTACAAGCTCTGTTTCTGCCTGGGTTATGTACCCCTAGTGTGGACTCATAGAGCGATTTTACCCATTCCCAAGCCACGCCCTGATGAATTCTGACCTATCTTCCTCACCTGCTTTTTCTGTAAAGTATTTGAGCGTATTCTACTCTCTCGACTTATGTTTCAGCTACAAGATAAACTTTAGTCTAGAATTTATGAAAGAAATCATTGTCTCTTGGAGCTCTAAACTTGTCTCTCCCCAACCAGTGCTGTAGCCTTCATTGATTTGAAAATTGCATCTGGCGTCGCAAAAAGAGACATCATTTTAGACCTGATAATTGATTTTGGAATCAAAGGAAATCTAGTTAGGTGGTTAAGGGGTTATCTACGAAATAGAATCTCTCGTGTGCTGTTTAAGGGAGCATTGAGCACCCCAAAGGAACTAGAACTCAGTACTCCACAAGGGAGAGAACTTAGTCCATTTGCGTTTATCATTCCCGTTCATCGCCTTCTTTACTTGCTTTCTGATACTTATAACACAACCATCACTTTCTACTCAGACAGTATTTTAATTCACTCTAAATCTCCATATCACTTGTATCGCTTCCTCTCCTCCTGCTACGAATCAGCATCCTCCTGTGGTCTTATCATGTTTCCTTGAAAAGAAAAAGAAAATTGAATTTTCTCCAGGCCAGCAAAATATCTGCCAGAAATTACTTTGGTGTACAATGTTTTACCTTTGTGCACAGTATATTTACTTGAGAGCTCCAGTGCAGATAACATATTCCAATACAGTAAGACAGAGAGTACATCCTATTGTTGAAGATCAGCTGGCCTGGTTACAGCAACACTGGGCTGCTCTCAAATGGGTTACCAGTTATTGTGCAGGATTATCTATCATAGTCATCAGATCCATATTCCTTACTTTCATTTGCACAGTGGTAGATTATTTTTTCCGTGTACTATGTCACCTTCCTAGATCTACCCTACAGCCTCTCAAAAATTCCAGAACTAAGCATTGAGACTCAACCTAGGCTGTCCAGCCTCCACTAGAATTGTAAGCATGCAACATGAACATCACATCCATCCACTTGCTGAGAGAATATGCTCCAATGTCACCAACTCCAGTATTAAGTGCCTGTATTTCCCTTAACTGTCTCCTCAATATTCACATATCACCAGGACTTTTCGGGATCTAAATGCGCCTCGTCTACAACTTCACCAGGGAGGACGTACATTAGTCATTGCAGTCTGTTCAAGTATTCAGGTACTTGACATTAATATTGTGACCAAGGATCTGGATCATAGCCTTGCACCCTGGCACTCATGTGCCGGAAATCTCTTACACTCCAGTCTCTAAGACTGACTTGTCTCAATTTTAACAACAACAGGCATTGGACACCTTCGAGAGAATGGCCTCGTCCTCAGGTTAGCCCTTCTCTTCTGGATTGATGGCTCCCTCAGCAGAACAGCAGTGCTGGATTTACTGATTTTTTTCCCCACTTTGGAACCCCACCCAGGTAGCTGGACATGTCATCGCCTCCCAGAGTTATCAAGCTTCACGTATATGAACTTAATGGACTTATAGATGCATTTATTTTAATCACACCGACCATAAAGAACGTCTTCTTAACGAAAATTATGAAGGAATAATGCCGGCTCCCCTTTTTCAAGTCAATATTTTCTTGAGAAGGCTTAAATGGTGATGATAGGCAGGTAAGAGGGCAGTATATTTAACCCCCACCCACACACTCTCAAGAACAGGAAATTACGCACTCATTTGTAATTATCAGACGTAAGTGGTTGAGCAAAGGAGAATCTTCACCAATAGGAAAGCTAAGATAAAACAGCATCGTTTTTTAATCATATATTCCGTTTGATTGAATAGCAAACAAGTGTAGATGATATGACAGATAATTAGTTAGTTCAACCAGACACTTTCTAAAATCAAGGACATAAATCAACACATTTTTAGAATCGAAGAAACAAATTAGAAATACCTCTGTGAAATAATACGTTCTTTGCAGTTTTATTGATATAATATAATATAATATAATATAATATAATATAATATAATATAATATAATATAATATAATATAATATGAAATAGTATATTATAATATGATATGATATAAAATAATATAACATATCATTAAGTAACATAATACGTTATAATGTAATATATTACAATATAATATAATATTATATATTATTGAGCAATATATCATAATATAATAAAATATAGTCTTATGATATATGATATATATATATATATATATATATATATATATTATTTGTATATATATATTTTAATAATAAACTATATGATTCATGTGAAAACATTGCAGTCAGTGGTAAAACTTTCATTTGTCTTTAAAATTGGTAAAAAAAAAA
Source organism: Palaemon carinicauda (assembly GCF_036898095.1). Lineage (NCBI taxonomy): Eukaryota > Metazoa > Arthropoda > Malacostraca > Decapoda > Palaemonidae > Palaemon > Palaemon carinicauda. The sequence continues at coordinate 100,167 of NW_027171939.1, forward strand.
AAAATAGAAAAACTTACAATGATGATTTAAACAACAGATTAATCAATACTAATATAGTGTGTTGAAGTAAACTACGCAATAGATGTGATCAAAATATTTTTGCAAAGAACTTTACAATCACAAAACTCTACAGTCTCTGTCATATAACAAAACCTTGATATATATAGGTCATGTGTTTTTATTGCAATCATTCTTAAACGTGTCACACACACACACACACACACACACACACACATATATATATATATATATATATATGCATATATATACTGTATATATATATATATATATATATAGATATAAATAAATATATATATATATATATATATATCTATATATATCTATCTATATATATATATATATATATATGACGTATAAAAGTCGTATTTTTTAAATATCCAAAGAACTCCTTCGTTAAACTAAACATCATCATCCCAATATATGATTTATTTCAGTTATTTCCTGACATTAAACAGGAGGATTTCCTAATTATTATTATTATTATTATTATTATTATTATTATTATTATTATTATTATTATTATTATTATTATTATTATTATTGCTTCATTCCTTCAATAAAATAATGATTATAATGTCGATATATCGCAAGAAAATTATCATGAATTGATAGAGAGATTTCGCTGTTTCTATTTTCTCGCGGAAATCTTGAAGAAGAAAAAGTTCCTCAAGAAGTGACGTGAGGAGAAAGCGATGATTTAGGAATCCATAACCGTCGACAAGACCCTCACCACAACCAAAGAATTCTTCCTTCGGTTCCAAAAGAGAAGAGAATACAGTAAAAGATTACTGAGACGTACAATTTTTCTTAAATGAAAAATTAAATGAAAACAGTGGGACATTCGTATAAGGATTATGAAAATTGAGGTACCAAAAACAACCATTGAGAGAGAGAGAGAGAGAGAGAGAGAGAGAGAGAGAGAGAGAGAGAGAGAGATGGTGATTTGAAGGTTTTATTACCTCTTTCCTCGTTTATTTTTCTTTTTCATCTCTTCACATATTTGTTATGATAGTAGCACCTAATTTCATCTCTCTCTCTCTCTCTCTCTCTCTCTCTCTCTCTCTCTCTCTCTCGTTTGCAGTATAGTCCCTCATTATAACAATATCTACTTACAACATCTTTTCGGAAAAAAAAACACATGGATAAAATCCAACCATTAAAATGTAACCTACTATGAGATTCAGGGCCTCTGTAACACGGTTTTTTGGACTTTGCTCCTTATCAAAGCATCGGATGTAGCTGAAAGTTGACATATGTATATTTTACAACCACACACAAATTTTGTCAGCATTATCAATAACCTAAACACAATAGTTTTAATTTTTATAGAGTAAAAATGATCTAGCCGACGCCATGGCCAGTGATAACGAGCCAAGAGTCGAAAACATTCACTACGTAAGCAATGTAAACACCTTTTGACAAAATTTTGCCCCGCCCATCCACCAGACACCCATTCAACTTCTTCCATCGGCTCTGAAACCCATAACAGTCAAGAAAGGCTAACAGGATTTGGAATTGCCCCCGTGGTTGCAAAACTGCATTTGTCTTACGACTTGCAACTTTATACAGTCAAGAGAAAGCCCGTGGCCATATTTACTATAGCCTGAATAGGTAATTATTCAGTTTCTAGTTTAAATCCAATGTTTATAGTCTGATTTGTATTTAGCGTAACAGGATTATAATACTTGTAATGTCATTCAGGCTTTTGAACATTTCTATTAACTATTCACTATGCCACCAAAAGAGAGAGAAAGAGAGGGATTGTATGTAAACAGTCTTTATATAACCATTTTTGTTAAAATAAGATTTTTGTGCTAAAATCTCCATCAGACTAACCGTGTTAGCTATGTTTTGGGCATGACTGCATTTTATAAATAAATCCTGAATAGTTTTAGGAGTTTTATTTGTACATCTAATGGTAATTTATAGAAGTGAAGTGAACATAATTCATTTATCCTTTAAAATAATTACTACATGTAGCAAAACAAATAGTAGTAAAGATGATAATGCAATGAAGGAATGATACCATACTTTATATTTAGCTTCAACATCGGCAATAACATACCCAGTTGCCATAATTTGTCAGCTTAATGAAATAACCTATCATCTAAAGTTAAACCTAATTTCCGAGGAGGCCATGGTTTATT